>NC_041366.1:16575565-16655565 GCF_900634415.1 Cottoperca gobio | reverse complement strand
CTCTTACATCCTTTCGCCCTCCAACCGACCAGATTACTGTATACTTTAGTGATGACGAACTGATACTGAACGAGCAGGATTTGAGTCCATCTAGGCACAAAATGCGACACAAAATGCATTAATGTGTTCTTTCGAACCCACAGCAGCCATGCCCAGACGATGCATAAATAAGCAGGTACAAAAAGCACATTTTTTTAATACAACATCACTTCGCTAACACAATGACATCCGATCTGTATGGAAATAAGACAAGCAGTTCAGTTCATAGTTCTGCAGTACAAAATGTTTGAATACCTACAAACTGAAATATTTGACTTTATAGTTATTTTTTAAAGGTCACATTCTCCTCGGTATATGGTGTTAAAATTTGATGTTCTCACATGTGAGATTTGTCGGACCAGATTCAGTTCATTCATGCTCAAAAACAATGCGTCATTCCCTCAGATCAAATACAATCCAACATGAATATTGTACTATAGGGGCGGCTCTTTTCCTTTGTAAACGGGCGATTTACCACAATGTCATGATCTGTGGTGCACTTATTGTATTTATATGTAATATGTCATTTCCTTTCATTATCTTAGAAAGCAATAGATGGATACAGGTACTGGTAACATGTAAACATCAGATGTAGTGTCAGGCAGAAATAGCATTTTCAGTAACTGAGGTTGTGAGGATGCTTGTGGTGGAACGTAGATAAGCATGTTGTACTAAGGGACAATAATGAGGTACTTGTACATTTCCATTTTATGATACATAAAACTTTGGCACCACTACATTTGGGGATATATATATATATATATATATATATATTGTTATACAACTGATTAAGATTTCTATGATCATCTTAAACGATACATTGTTGTAAATTATTGTCTTATCAGCAGCAAGCAGTGTTTGGTTGCGTTGCTATGTTTTACCTCCATCACTGTGTAGGACAAGTCTGTTGCTTGCACAGTTGTTAATATCATGATAAAAAATTGAGTTATTAGGTAAATTATTCCATAATATGACCCAAGTAATGAATTGTTTGCTTACTGCTATTGATATAGCTGAAATGATTAGTGGATTGAAATATTAATGGTCAACAATGAACTCATAACAAAGTGAATATCAAAGGTGAATTTTTACATTAGCCTATAAACGTTATAAAGATTGGATACTGTTGTATCACACTGCATTAGTTTACCTAAGAAACTTACAACTGTAATAGTCGGTCAACTTAATAGTAGCATTAGCTGGCTTACCTGCAAACCCTGCCGTACACTAGCTTCTCCTCTGCTGTTTAGCATATAGCATTTTATTAGCAAGCTCACCTGTCAACAGTTCAATCATGAGACTCCTGGAAGAAGATCAGTGCATGTGTTCTCCACAGACGCTCCTCATATCCAGGTGTTTGTATTTAACGTTAGCTGCATGTGTTGTCCCTGCAGCACTTAGCTAACTGTTTCATCCAGGTGAATGGTGTCTTGAAGTTTAAGTTGGAAGACGTCCTGCTGCTGCTGCTGTCTGCATTTGTTTTGAGATGCCCGGGATCACTGCTTCACGAAGGTAAAGCTGGAACATCATTAGTTCATGTGTTGGCTGTGTTCAGTCGTGTTTGAAGACTATTTCATGAGGCTTCAAACCTCCTGCTGACTATTTCCTTGCTCTGCTGATGAGCTTCTGGTTGCTAGTTCCAGCTTCTATAGAGTATTTACACCATCGTGTAATTACTTGTTGTGGCAGACGTCGTTTCTTCTTCGTGCATAAATGATGATTTTATGTTGTTGGTTGGTAATATTAAAAAGTCCTATCCGTTAAGTATTGTAGGAGATATGCATTGAATGGGTTTTGTGGCACATTTCACTCCAGGTTGTTCCTGATGAACTGCAGAGTTTAATATTGCATAATGACTTCAGGGAAATGAGGTTTGTCTTGCACAAGAAAAAAGAAAATGTAATGGGTATACAGCACTTTAGCAAAGCATTATCATCCCAACTCGAAGCATTAGGTTTATAAGACACCTTCTTTACCGCCTCTAAATTGCTGAGCTCGTCTTATTGCCAGCGTTCATCTTATTAGTGTATTGACAGTCCATTTGTATTTTACCGATGGAGATTCTCTACTCCAAAGCATTTTGTGATGGCAATATTTGTAGGTTCTGTCTTTGACTGCTCCTCTAGACAAGGCAGGTTCAGGTTTATAATCTGAATTCACTAAATGATATCCTGCATTGGTTGGATGTACTTTGTCATTGACTGCGTATTTCCCTCGTGGTCTGAGATCTTACACAGTAGCAGCGTGGTGTTATATTGCTGGGAATAATATGCTCTGATATGAACTCAACTGACATAACCAATCCATCCAATGTGAGCTGGCTGATTTAAATACATTTGACTTTTTTAGATTTATATAAGAGGCTAAATTCCAGACAGCTGTACAGTGTAATCTGCCACCACAACAAGAGCAACATAATTGTCTGCTGGGAGTTGAGATGAGATGGATTCAGGAGTTGACCTTGATGATCACTAGCTAAGAACAACATTAAGTAGCTCCTGTGTTTACCAAGACTTGCAAAACATGTAATCGCTGATTTTCATTTTGATATTCAGTTTACTATGATGTAAGACACGGAAATAAACTGCTAATTATCTTATTTAAGATCTTGAAAATTGACTTAAACGATTCATTGACTATCAACTAATTGATCCACTAATGGTTTCAGCTCTAATGGGGTCCTACTTGAACTCCCTGCAGTTTTGATGATTTCACATGAAAGATTTCTTCATTTCTTTTTCACTTTTCATCAAATCTGATCAAACTACATCCTGACTGTCCTGATGAAGCATATACGATGAATGTTTGGACTGTTGAACTCTTAATAAAAGATATAACATCCACTTATTTAGTCATGAATATTCAGTGTTACATTTTCAGGAGATTTAAACTGGATTCTGACCTTTCAGAGTACGACTGATTCAGACAAATGTCAACAAAATCTGCTGCGTACGACGTTTTGACCTTAAGTGGATCAGTAGGAGGATGTCAGGTTTCCCTTTGCCGCTTCAATTGTTCGTATTGTAGGCTGGCATTTCTGGGAAAGTATTAATCCCGGCTCGGTCAAACAGATTAACGTTGGAGAGCTGAAGAGTGGGTCTGGTTAAAGGATATAATGTGTTGTCCTTTATGTAGTTATAAAATAATCTGCTGATCGAGACCCCTTAAGAGGACCCCTGCTGCATGTGTGTGTCCGTCAAAGGGACGAGATTCAGATGAGAGCCCGAAGATATGGAGCTCGTCTTCGGATGAAATGTATAGTGACAAAGGAATTTTTGTCAAAGAAAAACCTGCAGAAGAAGACGTCTTAATCACATGTGTGCCTGCAAATGAAGATGAATAATCATTGAGGCCACAGAATGAACTTTTTCAATACATTTTAATAACATCCTCCATTTACTGCCTGATCTAATATCCTTCTCCCTGCAGTCAATCAGCCGTTTATACAGCTATTATCTCTAGATTGTTAAACTCAATTGGATTGAGACTAACCTGTGGGGCTCTGTGCCTTTTTGTAATTTTAGTGCCTTAATGTGTGCGTACGGATTCTTTACATTGTGAGATGTTGGGGGGGGATTTTAATCTTGATGTTTATGATGCTGCAGGAATGCAAAGGACTAGATAAACAAAATCAGTGCTCGTTATTCTATTCTACATTGAGATTTACATACCGTTTTGTCTATAATTTACAAACAACTCTATGGATTTGCATATTTTTTGGACTCCATGAAGGTTTATGAAGTTGATGTTTGTTGCAGACTGTAATTAATGAACTCAAACACCCGCTTCTTGACTCCGCAGACTATTATTTCCTCGGTTTGACGCTGTATTGACGGCAGATTTGCGCCAAGAGAGGAGAATAAAAATGCAGGAATGGGGAAAAATCCTCGAGGTGTAATTTATGGGAAAAGATGTGATAAGAAACACCATGTGCTGACAGTTCATCAATACTGTAGGTGTGTGAGTGAGTGGTGCAGGGCTAGTAGATAAACAGCCACAGTGGCTAATACATAATATTCACATTTAATTCTACCTCATGTGTCACTCATGCAGCTTATCTGTTTGTCCCCCTCTTTCCCGCTCACATTTTCCTTTCAAAACGCTTTTGCTAATACAGGAGATACAAAGGCCTTTGCTCAGGGAGAAACAGAAAGTGTGTGTGTGTGTGTGTGTGTGTGTGTGTGTGTGTGTGTGTGTGTGTGTGTGTGTGTGTGTGTGTGTGTGTGTGTGTGACACAGAGAAACAAGATAACAAGAAGCCTCTAACCTCTACCGCGAGGTCAGCAGAAAAGTCCAGTTGTCATATCTGAGGTTAAATGCTATGTGAAGGCAAGGTGCTGGGGAAAGGTTAAAGTGACTCAGAGCACATCTGTGTACCACACGCAAGTAGCAAAACAGAAAAAAGAAAGAAACAAACAAGGATATCCTGCAAGACGGAGGAAATGTCTCTTGTCTTTAGCGTGATCCCTGTGGGAGCAGAGACCAGGGCTGTGTTCGAAACCGCACACTAACGTACTGCATGTACGGCGTTCTATCTACTAAATGAACGTTGGTACGGAAAAACCACATACGATGCACTACTGTCCAAACTCAATGTTTACATCATATTTAGTATGAATGGTTGGAACAGATCCGGAGACCTCACAGAGCTTATCTTTATTGACTTAATGTTGCTACAGACTTCACTATTGAGCTCAGATCACAGAGGCGGCGCTCCTGCTGCGCCTGCTTTGAAAGAGACGTGTAATGAGACTCCAGACTCCAAATCAAGTCCAGTATGCGTTCAGAGAGGATTGTGGGATTCTGTATGTAAGTATGTAACGAGGTCAATACCTATGCATAATATTTATTGATGTCAGTTTATCGACATATTGCTATTTATAGAGCTATAAAGCGTGTTTCTGAGAAGGCAGGTTCAGTATTTGAAAGGGGAAAATAATTTGTATTCCTGCCTTGGTCAAATATTTAAAGGGTCATAAACCTGACATGAAAGAGACCGGCTGGTGTGTGTGTGTGTGTGTGCATTGTGTGTGTATGTGTGTGTGTGTGTGTGTGTGTGTGTGTGTGTGTGTGTGTGTGTGTGTGTGTGTGTGTGTGTGTGTGATCTAGACAAATAGGGTGGGCAGATGCAGACAGTAAAGAAAGGCTGCTCCTGCATTCTAATCAGTCCCTTGTTTTTGCTCCCAGGAAGCTCTCGCCCAACAAGCCAGAACATATGCATCTCATCAGTGCGTGCACAGATACCGAGTAAACA
The DNA here is from genome assembly GCF_900634415.1 of Cottoperca gobio. Lineage (NCBI taxonomy): Eukaryota > Metazoa > Chordata > Actinopteri > Perciformes > Bovichtidae > Cottoperca > Cottoperca gobio. Next base: position 16,650,273 of record NC_041366.1, on the reverse strand, counting down.
CACACACACACACACACACACACACACACACACACACACACACACACACACACACACACACACACACACACACACAGACAAAGCAAAATGAGTCTGACTCGGATGCGAAAGAAGGCGGGTGACCGTGGGACAAACTAGAAAAGGAGGTGACCCCTCTAAACGCAGTCCACAATCAATCTGTGGACTGCTGTCGAAATAGAAAGCTGCATAAATGTGACTCATTTCGGATCAGACCTTGTGGATTACCACGGTTGTCTCTCCTGGTGGGCGTGACCTTTACGTGGGCACCTGAGAACCGTCGCTCACTTTTCTTGATGTTACAAAATGTCTCGAGGTGATTGTTTAAAAGGAAATGCGACATAGAGGGAAGGAAGTTAAGCTGACATTGATTTGAATGGCCTGATGAAATTCGATCACGGGGACAAACAGGACAAAACGGAAGGGGTTGCCTTTTTTTTTTTTTCAAGTGTGGCTGTGCGTGCAGTAATTAACTGCATACGGTTTCAGACAAGGATAAAAGAAGAGCATTTGCACAGTTTGTACCATTTTAATTTAACCTCTGGGCCAGTGTGTAAATGCCAAACAATATTTAAATTTCTAGTGGAAGATACCAAAGATGCTAAACATGAGGCTGAACTTTGAGGCATGTGAGAATATTTTCTTTTTATGGAGCCTTAAAAAAATTCTCTCAGTGTAAACAGGATTGCAACAGCTGTTACTGCTGTATGTGGGTTATACTCACTGTGTGTTATTTCTAGGCTTTTTTTGCAGCATGATTTCTTTTATAGAAATACATATCTAAGAGCGCAGCACAGAGATGCCACCAAACCCATTAAAGTGGCTCATTAAGCCCTTGATAAATAGTTAACTCTTGCCATATAAATCAAAGGTTATGACCATTTTGTTCTACAGATTCATTAAAAATATATCTGAATGGTAAAGTAATTAAATATCAAATCCATTATTTCTTAACTCCAAAATGGAAATGCTTCAGCACACACGTGTATAGCCTCTATTGTAGCTGCCCTTGGTATAATTTAACTTGCATGATTGTTGACCCTAGTGGTGCAGGTTAAATAAAATGCTTTGATATACAATCCTGAATAATTGAATCCACAGTATATTATTATTATTAGGATGACATCATTCTAAAAGGACAAGCAAATGTAGCTGTAGGTCACAAGTCATCTCAGGGTCACCCCAAGGTTAAAGCGTATGTTCAAGCGCATGATTGCTACATAGATGGTATCATCATGCAGGCAACGATAGTAATAGACTACACATATAATACCTTCACATTTGTCAACCTCGAGGTTGGATCAGTGAGGATAAAGCCTAATCCTGTGATCTTATTTTAGTCTCATTTCAAAGGCGATAACCCCGACTAATCCTTACTGTATACATCCGGGTCTGCAAGAGAGGGCAACTAGGCAACAAGGTATGAAGGGGAGGAACAGATAAAGGGAATGCTTGGATCAGAGACCTTTTGTTTTACCGATGTTGACAGGTGCAAACTGGGAGTTAGACGTGCTAATGTATTCATAACAACCTGGTTTGACAGCTGTCTGGAAAGAAGCCATGGCCTGAGTGTTAGCCTGATGGTGCAATAAACAACAAGACTGGACCGTAGCTGAAATATAAGACTCTTGCTGTTTGGAGTTTGTATCTTCATGATTCTTTGCACTTATTGGTGGTCGCTTTGGACATGCAATGTAATGTGACGTTGAAGTTGTAGCTTCTGTCGCGCTTCTTTCTCTGACCTAGCATAAATATTAAAGCTGCTACGAGTTGATTTTAGCGGTCCCTCGGGACAAAAGAGTCAAGTGTTTCCGGGCACCAGATTCCCTCTGGAAAACGTTTCGTTTCACTGCAGCAGGGTCTGACAGTCTGCTCCGCTCACTCCTGGGTCTTCCATGTATCCCTTGCTATCAGCGGAGCCCAGCATCGCGGCCTGGGCCCCCCAGCAGCGTGGCGTCGGTGTTGGCTCCCAGCGGGGACGACGGAGCAGCGATGCGAAGCTCTGCTCCTGGCTGGAGTCGGGGCTGAAGGAGTTATGTTGAGCCTGCATGATTTCTGTCTGATTTCGCCTGGAATAAGACTAACCTTAAGAATATATAGACACACTGACAGTCTAGTTTACCTATGTAGGTCATATAGAAACATCAGTCTTACATTGTGTTTCACTGTTTCCCAGTTAAAAGTTCCTCGTAGTAACTAAATAGAATGAAACAGCAGTGAGGAAGCGCTGCTCAGTGCTGCTCAGTGTTATGGATGTCACTCACCCTGGTTGGCTCGTCTCTCTTCCCCTCAGGTGGACTTGGGCAGCTTGCACTGTTCTCGGTCCTGGATGTTTAATTCAGAGCGCCCTGCCAACCCCTCTACCTCTTTAAATTTAGAATAAGATGGTCTGATGGGATGTGGTTGAAAGCTTTGGAAAGAGGTGTGTGTACCTTTCCAAAATCTGTGTTCCCATTCATATTCTATATTGCTATTTTAAAAGAATTTATAGGGGGTAATAATGTTGGCTGTAGTTCCATTACCAGTGTTTAAGCATGCTAATCAGGCCATTAATTCATCCCATTAAGCCTGGCTTTCTCTATAATTAAACAGAAGTTGAACAGTTTTATCAGCTGAGCGGAAGATGAATGGATGTGCTTTGTTCCTGCAGCACACTGTAGCTCGCAGAATGGTAACACAGATTTAGAAAAGGTCCACACATCCTTTTCAAAAGCTTTCAACCACATCCCATTCCACCCTCTTTTAATAAACTTAAGTACTGTACAATGTACACGTCTGCATCAAGTGTGATACTTAAGCTTTAAACTTCAGTCAGTGATGGAAACTAAGGAAACTCAAATTGCTGAATAAGGTTGAAAGCTAGTGAGTCCACTTACTTTATATACTTTGCTTATCTCAGCTATATATATATATATATATATATATATTATATATATATATATATATATATATATATATATATATATATATATATATATATATATACACACATATATATATATACACACACATATATATATATATATACAGTACTAAGACTATAGACAGACCACATATCCAATAATTTTGATATGAATATAATTTTTGTATTCCTCAAGGGATACATCGTCAATATATTCTTTATATTATTTAATATTGCATTACTGTGACGGTGGTCCGGTGACGATGGCTTTTTGTAAACTTTGCTTGTCATCTTAAGTCACAAACTGAAAAATTAATTTCTCCCTGAATACGATTAATCACATTTAATGAGGCATGAATGCCTAATGGAGGGCAGCGTGTCTCTGATAACTGAGCTCCAGATCAACTGAAGCGTGCGTCACCCCGGTGTAACCCCCCCCCCCCCACCCACCCCACCGTGAGCCCGGCTTTCAAAAGGTAACCGCAAACCACCCGTGCAATTTGGGCAGCGCTCAATTTTAAAATTGGGCAGGGAGGAAACGCACAACCTCGCAGTTTAAAAGTTCTCCAAGTTCATTCGTGAGATTTCATTAAAAGTGTGGAAAACGGCTGGAAAATATTTAAATATAACATTTTAGAGAAATTGTTTCTTGTCTTGTTTTGTCCAACCAATCAAAATAGTTGCAGATCATTTTTTGATTAATTGATAATATTAATAAAGTCGCTGCAGCTCTATGCAGATCTAAATCCTGTATCTTTCACATGAGAACGGTTCTGTTAGTTATAAAAAGCAACACATTGGCATTGAGTAACTTGTCCCATCCATGAGGACATGTTCATGCAGAGAAATCCATCTTTTGTATGATGACTTTATGACTGATAACTGGATTTGAAGGTAATGAATGGAAATCCCTGGTGGCCACATGGACCGATTTTTCACCTCGCCTGTAACTGCTGACAGACACTATTCCTAAATACTCGATGACCCTCTCCATCACTGCTTCGTCTCTGAAATCATTTCTCCACTTTCTCCCTCAATCAAATTGTAAATGAGTAAAAAGCGTCCGTCTCCATCACCCCCGCACACTGTCCCACAATAGAATGACACATACTCATTTTTTTTTTTTTTTTAAATGACAATATGTCTTTTATTTTCTATATTTTAAAGGTTTATTATTTACAAACAAAAATAAACAAAAAAAAATCAAAAAGATTTTTTGACAAACACTGTTTGTCTGCATATTGTTGTAAGAAAGTTTACATTTATCTTTCTTTCTTCTGTATCAAGTAACCGACTGATAGTTCTTTTTCTCTAAGCCTTGGATTACATAAATGAGCTGAACAATGACCATGTGAGTGGCGTTTAAGAGGACCGAGCAGCTCGCCGTAGCTTCTGCCCCTCTCTCCACTGCGCATATCATCAGTAAACATATGAAACCTGTGGTCATCAAACCCAAATAAACATTTGGTTTGTCCTCTCTGGGCATCATTATTCTCACTTCTTTTTGCATCTCTTCTTCTTTCTTTTTTTTTACTCAAACCAATAAAACAACAAACAAAAAGAAATATACAAATATATGTGCTGGTTTGTTGAGAGTCTCTATACTGCTAATACGTAAGCTCATTAGTTTGTGTTGTACATCACCATTAATGCCCATTCCAGTATGTTAATTGTGATTGGTATAGTGAAAAAAGCACATAGTTGGGAAGCTCTCCCTCCAAAGGCAAGTATCAAAAACAGCACAAAGCAACAGTGCTGCCATCCATCTTGACTGTGTACTAGTTCCAATACACTATGGCATATTCACGATTAAGCGCTCTTCGTTTTATAGAACATCTCCCCCTCATTTAGAACCTCATACAGGATCAGGGCAGCACAAATTCTCGGGGATATTGCTCCCTCGCTAGCTCATTCAACATCTAACCTAGCTGAAAGAATCTGTACCTTTTTTCTTTTCTTTTTATTACTAATAAATCAGAAAGTGCAATTTAAAACAAAAAACAATGACTTAGAATGTTTCGCTTTGGCCAGTTTCCTTCCACACATCAATATTCAACCCAAACATCAGTGGCTAGCTACAAAGAAAAGTATAAAGGTGCTCCGAATTTGTACAATGTCTCATTGAGCGTGATATTACTGCTAAAGATTGATCTTTTTTTCTTTTTAACTGTACATGACCTCATTAAATATTCTATATAGCTTGACCGAGAATGTTAGAAAAAACCTGCCTCTAGAAGTTCACATTGCAAGTAAAGATACCAATCGGCCATCGTTGCTTACTCCTTTCCTGTCTAAAACACTGAGACATAGAACACATAGAGTATAGTAAGAATGAATGCGCAGTTGTGCAGAAGTGCCTGCCACACCCCCCACCCCCCCTCCACCCCTCGTACGCACCGAGCTCACACTCATAACAAAAGGATGGAACATGGCTATAGTTTAGGCACAAATACTTAAGAATGTCCATGTGAAAAGTCAATGCTTCTGTTCACACACAGAGAACGTCTAGGCAGACAGACAATGAACAAAACATAATCTAACATTACATTTAACGTCAACATTTTTGAGATAGTATCTTTTTTTTTTTTAAGTATTTGTGACAGTGCATGCTTTCATGACATTGGTGGGTAGACTGTATTGGTACACTATCGACACAATCTGTAGCGAAGACTTGTAATCTTTTTAAAACGGTATCTCAGAGGGCTTAGCCACTTTGAACTGATGGGATGTTTGGCGCCGTGAAAACTACGACTCTAAATTCTGCACGACAGCAGCATACTGTTGTCACGCGTGACCCGCTGTACGAAGGCCTCGTGCACGACAATGTACTGTACGTGCAGGGAAATGGCCTGTAAGCCGTCATGGCTGGCTTATTTTAGTTGAGTCGTCAAATACTTTTTTTTTATTATTCTAGGATTAAAATACTCCAAATAGCTTTTTATCCTTTTTGATAAGAGTCACAATATTCTGGCTTGACCTTGCTTTCCTGCCTCAACATCAGCCCAGGTCAGTTTAGAGTACTAAGCCCACATAATGGATTTACATGAGACAGAAACCTTAATGCAAACCAGCGTTTCTTTTTCTGACTTGCAGCACTAATACACCTCTTGGTGAAAATGTCCGCCCTCCACACTCGAGTGACTGGATACCTGACGTCTAAAACCTTAAACGTATGAGTTGGAAAAAGTCGTGCCGGTCTCTTCAACTACGATAATTGTGATGTGACAGCGTACAGTACGGTTTTACTCAAGAAGCAGAAAAAAAAAAAAAAAGACGTGATGAATAAATAATTCAAATAAAATAAAATGTAGGCCCCATTTCCATCCTCGAACAATACATTTTGACCGTAATACAAACCAAAGAATCATTCTTAAAATGATCCTCCGCAGTTTTTAGGGAGTGAGGCAATTAGAAAAGACACATTTACTTTCAATAGGATGACTTTGAAAACGAGTTGTGTATTGTAGGTAAATATCGTATATGTTCACTTGATGTGAAATCAAAAACTATACTAGGGCTAGGAATAGTATACATAGAGAGAGAGGGAATCCTAAATGTCCTCCAATCAGGCATTTCTCAGCATCAAGTAGTGCTAGCTATTGCATTAAGGTTCGTTTATCTCTTATGAAACATAATGTATTTTGTCACTAAACCTTTTTCGCGTATAGATGATATCCAGGTTCCTGATAGAAGTAAGACATTGTTATGATAGAGAATGCACCACACAGTATCTGTAAATACTAGATCTACAAAACTATTTACAGCACACATATAGGTAATCTTTATGTCACAGTCTATTGCATAATGGTGATAATCTTTAGTTTATAAATATTATAAATATACACAGAATTTTTAAGCAACATTACGTAACATCTCAGCCATCTGAAATTAGAAATTAGAAAACAATAGCATCCATCCATATCTTTCTCCATTCTCCTTGAAAATAAACAAAGAAAGCAGCATTTCTATTATCTATTCCCTTTGGACCCATAACACTGTCATGGTTTGTACGTGAGCCGCTGTGGGGATATAGTGGCTCAGCATACGGTATTTTTGTTGCAGAGAGCAACATAACACTTAGTTACAGTGTCTGTGTTGGTTTCTGAAATGAGGGTTCAGGAAACTGGTACGAGATTCATTTCATGAGTGTGTGCTTTTTGAGATTATTTGTCAGAGTTGCTTGCATGTATTATTCCACAGTGGTGCCTAAAGCTGCTTAATAGGAGAAGATAATGTTTCTCTTCCTCAATGGTGAAAAAAAGAAAAAGAAAAAAAAAAGAAGAAAAAAAAGAAGAAGAAAAAAGAAAAAAAAGAAATCGTCATTGTCAGAATCCACAATGCAGAAAGCAAAAATAAAATAAATAAATAAACTTCATACATTGTATATAATTCTTTATATTTCTCAGAAAGGAAGACTCATGTTTATACTACAGCTTTTAAATTGCCATTGCCAAATATTCTAGTTGGATTTTACACACGCGGTCACATGCACGCACACACACACACTCACGCACCCATACATACAGCAGTATATATATACATATGTATATATATATATGGCGTAAAAGAAAAGAGATGTATCTGTATAATATACATTCTTAAGTTTAGGGAGACAATGTGTCTAAAATATAATACAAGGGCTTGTATGTACAGGATTTCTATGAGGTTATTTTAGAAGACAATTGGAGAGAAACAAAAATGCTGAAGTCCCTCATCTTTATCTCTATTGTTGTATCTCCATTTTTAAAAATGAATTGAAACATATTGAAGTTTAAAAAATGAAAAGAGAAAAATGGGATCATAAATTTGATGCAAAACGCATTTTGTCTTGCTCAGTCTCCGTACTGCTCAGGACAGAATCTCTCCTAGATCCGGGGGATTCCCTGTGCTGGGTCGAGGATGATGATGATGCTGCTGCCGCCGCCGCCGCCGCAGCTGCCGCCGCCGCGGCCGAACGCACCGGGGGCAAGGCTCCTGACGACATCTGCCGGAATAAATTGACACGCTGGGGCACTGTGGTGCGGATGCCACTCTGCAGATTCATTCCCTGGATCGCTGCCGCCGTTGGTGGCGCGATGGAGGCCAGAGAGTCTCCTGAGGCTGGGTGCACTCTGGGCACTAGAGACGTGTCATGTGGCAGTGATGGTTGGGAGGCCGATAAATGTCTGACATCTCGACTCAAGCTGCCTGACTGCAGAGCCTGTGTGCTCTTGTGCATGTCTACCCGCTGAGGCGAAGGGACCTGCTGCTGCTGAGGTGACGGCTGCTGCGTTGCAGAGGCTGCGGCTGCAGTTGACGCAGCAGGCTGCTGGACAAGCTGCTGCTGTGTGGATAGAGATGGTTGAGGCATGGGCTGCTGGAGAAGTGACAGCTGGGAGCCTGTGCGCGAACCGTACTGGAAGCTCCGGCTAGCCAGAGGGGTCTGCACGGGCGGACTGCACATAGCAGCCGTGAAGGAGCAGGGCGACATGATCGCTCCTTGCTGCTGGAGTGGGGTCTGTGGGTTGATTGAGGAGGAATTCAGGCTGCCATGGGAAATACTGGAAGCAGGGTAAACCCCCAGCGCGGCAGCAGCGGCAGCGGCTGGCAGCATGCGGGCAGCAGAGGCATTGGCAATAGCTGAAGCACTGAAGGTCAGGGGAACAGAGGACTGCTGAAACTGATTGGTGCCGAAGGCAGTGACGAAGGGAGGCTGGGCTGGTGAGTTAAGGATGGAGTTTCCTGACATTGGTGTTGAGTTCATCCCGCTGACTGACTGCTTGCGGTCCACCATCATCACCATCTCCCTGTCTTGACGGATTATCTGCTTCAATATCTCGTTCTCCTGCGTGTTGAAAACGCCGGCGTTCAGATCCTTCTGGAACTTCTGCAGCAGCAAGGAATTCTTCTTCCCTGTTGGGGTGCAGTCAGGAGAGGTGAGCACATACAGCAATGGCAAACTTTGGTTGCCCTTAACCACAGGAAAAGGGCAAGATACAGGACAGTAATAATAAAAGATGCAGCTTGTACGTTTTTGTCGCCACAGCTTCAATAGAGAAGCTTAATTCTTTTCCATTACTGTAATAATTCACACTGATTTCAAGTCTTTCATTTACAAGCTGCATCTTTTCACGTTCACTAATGTTTGTCATATTGAATATAAAGTGTGAAGGACATTGAATGGTAATGACGATGGAAGGACACACAAGGGGACAAAGATCACTAAAGTATGACATGATAGCGTAGACGGTGAAGGTGTGGATGTGGACGATGAGACACAGAAGAATACTGATGAGTTGAACCCACACATCACGTTACTGGACAGTTTTTGTCGAAGTTAAGAGAAAAAAAAGTCTAAACTCTTAAAATATTGAAAGCTACATTCTAGTTAAATCACAATAACAACTCTACTCAAACACATCACAAGGACAATTACAAGAACCTTTAAAAAAAAAAAGAAAAAAAGTATAAACAGTGACAATAAAAACAAGCAAACAAAGCCACACATATTTATTCCTAACACACTAGCACAGTGGGTACAGACTGAATATTAATATACATTAAATACCTTTATGGAAAACTAATCTTTACTCATCTTACCACAGTATGCTGTTACCTTTATCATTAAAATGTGCACGGAATTGTAATAAATACAAAGTCGGAAACACACTGTTTTGTTATACTTTAGGGTGAGTTTGTCTGCTAAATTAAATGATATTATTTTTTTCCTCTTAATACAGTAAACAAATTGGATTTAAAAGTGGCTTATCTCTGCACTATAAAGGTCATTTCAGCCCACAGGCCTGTAAATCTTCGTCGCGAGTCAAGACCGGGATAACACAAGTTTGACAGATGGCTTCTTTAAACCAATCGACCACTTTTCTTTTGGTTTTGGGAACAAAACTGTGGTAAAATGTTAAGTGGTACTAAAAGCATGAAAGATGTCTTGAAAACGGGTCTTTTGTAGAAAAACAAAAATTGCCACGTTTGACAATAATAACAAAGAATGTTATATATTTAACATATTTACTTTTGAATGACTGTGTCCAAATTTATTTAGAGGATGTGTTTCCTGTAATCACTGTTGACCTTGTGTATCGACAGGCCGTGAAGCATTACTTGTCGGTAAAGAAGACGGAGTTGACTTTGAGTGGGCTGAAGGCTTTAGCCGCAGTCAATCATTAAGCCCTGTCCTTGAGGGCAGAAGATTTCTGCACCGAGTTTACAGTCGAGCAGCATTTTCTGGATGCTTTTCTCCTCTCGAGGCTGCCAACAAGCCATGCATTCAGCTATAAAAGGATTGATGTTAGGATTCGCAGACATTTTGACTGCGACAGACACTACAGGGTTGGGTTGAGAGCTAAAGCTCGCACCACGTACTGACTATGAGACTTACAATGCCGATTTCAAGGCATTAAAGATGACGGAGCTAAACTCTGTCGATTGGAAGGACAACACATTCGTATCATTCCTCCAAATAGAACCTGTGAGGATCCGAATGTTTGCTGGTCGCTAGACACCGAGGTAATCTTAGGATTTCAGGGCAACAGGCATCAGAGCTGCCCTTTTGGCCTGCTCTTATTCCTCTCCTCCTCTAATCTCTCTTTGACATTTTATCCTCTTTTTCTTCTCTTTCAGGCGACGCTGTGCAAAAGATAAATAGACACTTGTAAAAGTACAGACTTTTAAAGCTATATATACACTTACATTAAAGTTATTTTAAGATCTTCTGCTAGAAAGCAGCTGTTTTCAGTTTCAGTTTGGCTATAGCAACAGAGAGAAAGATAATCTGAATGTCTGTGAAAGTCTAATATGCAAGGGTAGATTAGGTATACGTCCTGTAGGAATTTAAAGCCAAGTTAAACTTTTATGCATTTAATTCTCAGAAGCTGAAGAACTATAAACCAAACGCCAGGCTGGAAACCTTTTAGTGGAACTTAAACTACATCACAGTAAATCTCAGAGTATGAAATATACGCACACACACTTACAGTAACACGCGAGTTTGATTTGTGCACATCGGCCTGCTCTGACCATTAAATAGTTTTCTCTACAGACAGAACTCATAATAAACTTTAGACTCTGACTTGCACATGTTCTGCTCTAAATATCCTGGACTGCTTTTTTTTTTAATGAATGCCGGTAGTCATTTCTGAACATGTTTGCAAAATGCAGTTTACCTGATCTATAAACTGACGTTGAAACATTATCAGAAAATGCAACTATTATCCCTTAAAAACAAAATGAAAACAAAAATATAAACAAAATGTAAACACCACTAATGATTAATTAAATGTTTCTTCTTTTTTTTTTTACATACAAAACATGTTAAATTGAGAAAAAATGGATCAGCTATGGGTCAAATCACCTTTTTAAAATAATACAATTGCAGTATTGTGTCAGTAATCTGACTTTCCTCGCACAATAGTAACAGTGAGGTTAGTTCAATATACAAATTTAACCAATTAATTTCAAAGATTAAGACATAATTAACCCATATCTGACACATAAAACATAATTGTTGTAAAGCCAACTAACACACCAAACACACAAATAAAAATAACAAGCAAAACACAAACATCATAATGTTCACAAACATCATATAAATAATGAAGGCTGTATTTGTTAAATAAAAAAACACAAATTTAGAGATGCATTCAAGGCCTTACAGAGACACATTTTTCATTCTGACTCGCAATGAAATTTGATAAATAATTTCACCAATAATTTGTTTCTTTTCTTTTGTGAGTCACTGCAGGAAATGTTTTCTTCTTGTTGGAGTTATTGTAAAAAACTTCTTAGAACTTCTTAGTTAGAGGATAACTGGTGTAAATGTGTGTGAAAAATGATTCTTAATGGATTAAATAAACGTTTGCCCTCCACATGTAGTCAACATGACACAACTGGAGCTGCGTCTAAATACAGTTTGAGACTTTCCCTTTGATTAGCGTCAGAAAAGTCAAATTTTATCCCCAAATTATTTAAACAAAAGACAAAATTCATATTTCAAGCCAGACAATCAGAAACAAAATAGTTTTGTCTATTGGTGAAAACATGAATAAAGAAATGAAATGGGATATCTGCATGTAAAAAAAAATAAACTGTGTGTGGCATTGCATTAGTAAAGCTTTTACTAATCTGCAGACATGACTTTGTGGATACACTTTGAACAAAGAGTTCAAAGATTAAATAAAACATGTGTTCATAATCCAGCGAATTATTCTGTGAAAATCTCTCAAAAATAAACATGGCATGTGACACTGAATGAGATTTCTTTTGTTTCTTTGATTGTCTTAGTTGTTGACATTTTGAATGTGTACATCAAAACATCTGCAGGACTTGGTGTGGGTGACTTGAGTTATGTGTCACTGATGCAGGAATTATACAGTTAATGTAACTTCCAGCAAGAGGTCAAACTCTTGGAGGATGAATTTGAGACCGAATCCATTTAGCAAGCCTCTACAGGTCAATTTGTCCCTGTTCGCATATTGGAATTGGAATAAAGTGTTTACCTGATGCCTACTCGTCGGCCAGGACACTCTTGAAAACGAGATGTGCTCGTCTCAAGACGGACTCCTGGTCAAATAATTTTTAGATAGATAGAAGATAATGTCAAATGTGCAACACGTTATTGGTTTCAAGCATGGATACTTTTCTTCTTTCCTTTTTTAGAGCAAGACAAGCATGTAACCAAATGCAGTTCATATATATATATATATAGAAACGATACAACCAGCACGGATCATGACAAAGTATCTTCCCTCGTATGAGACAAAACCCCCTTCATGGTTAGTCTGAAAGGATGGATCGAATAACTCAGCTGGTAGCTCTCGTGAAAAAGGGCAAATGTAGATTTGGACTGTTGAGGCCAAACGGCGTACGTTATGTCGTGAAGACACTTCACTTCAGGGCAGATGAAGACTTTAGTTTTATTTTAATGCTAGTCCAAAAAATAAATGCAACCTTGTCTCCTCTGAATAACGTTCATATGCATTATTCGAGGACAGCCCCCAGAGGTTTGTGCCTCGTATCAAACTAGAGATCAGCGTTGTCGTTCGTAAAGAATTTAAACATGGCCACATTCTTTCCCTAAAGAAGTTTTATTTTCCGTAACCATACAGCAATGCATCCGTTTGTAGTAGTTTAATATGAACCAGGTGTTTTCAAAGTTTGAGACTGTGGGCCTCCCCTCCCCCTCTGAACTGTCTCCAACCAAATCACACACATTTAGGATTTTCTATATGATGTTCTTTTGATACTTCACGTAATGTTTTGTGTACCCCCACTAGGGAGGCCCGCCTCACACTTTTAAAAAACTCTGATTTAACATTTTGCAAACAAGGTTAGTATGAATTTTGGTGTGAAAGTTGCACAGATATGTTTTGATATAACCCCGTCATCCAGGCACCCCACCCCCCCCCCCCCCCCCCCCCATATAGTGAACGTAATCCTGAGGAGAAAAGGTTGCCTCAACAGTGATTTTGGATTCTGAGCGGTCTTGTTCCAAATCTATTGTTCGTTGCTTGTTGCTGAGTTGCCTGACACTACAGTATTTCAATGTTGAGTCAACACTCGGGTTGCAAAGCAATTCAATATTGACGTGCCTGTGTCAGGCAAAATAATACACAAATACAAAGCCATGGCAAAGAAAAACAACAATAACAGATATAAAAAAGTAGATACATATTGCAAGCTTAACCACTGATATGAGACAACATTGGTACACTGTCATTATGCAAATTCAACTTACGTTTTGTATTCGAGTGATATTGCTTAAAAGTGTTCTGTTTGTTCCATCATTTATGATGATGAGCTGCTCAGGTTGTCCGTGTTCGCAGCCATAAAAACTAATCATATGAACCACGAATCATTTCAAAAGCGGTTTATTAAAAAAATCCATTTCTTCCTAGCATAAGAAATAATAAGAAGTTGTAAAATGTCTATTTCTGTGTCACAAAGGAGGAAGGAGTGCTCTATAAAACATGAATGTATCCATAACCAGTAATTAACCTAGTCACTAGCCTTAATAACTAATTTAATCGTAGAGCATCCTTCTGCAATTTAACAAATACGTTTTGCGTTTGCTAGTCGTCACAGGTGTAAATACACTAACTTGTACGATGTTGTCAGAATATTCACAGCACACCAACATTAGGAGCCTTCGCTGCAGCGCAGGCACGAGCATAACGAGCCTCGTTGAGAGCGTACGAAGAAAACAATAATATAATGTAAGAATTAAACGTGTGCTATTCATACATTACTGAGCGTTTTAAATCTGTACTTACAAATTGTGATTTAATTTTCTTATAAAAACGGGTTAAGATATGTACAGTGCTAAGATATCAACACATGATGAAATAATCCTCATTGTACACTTAAAGTACATTCGCTAGATCCTTCTTATTGCTTGAATGTAACACTGAAAGGTCCATGAAATGTGCTGAATTATTATTATCAAGTTATTCATGTATAAAAAGGAGAAAGTTATCATTTCAAAAAGATACATATTATATTTCTAATGCAGCAAAACATAAGCAAAAACAGAGACACACGTTCTACTTCCGTCAGTTAAAATATTATCCCTTTGGATAACGCTTACATATTATTGTCTACATTTAATATTTATCAAGTTCCAATCAAAGTATTAGAGCAGACTGAACACATTTGAATGAGTGGGGGAATGTGCGACAGAATTATTGCCCTGTTTGTATTACATACATGTGCCCTTTTTTAAACTGTAACAAATATATGTGTCTGAGCCATTAGCACTTATTCAACTATAGTCTGTCATGGCCAGGTTCTTCTAAGAATCAGAGAGTGGAAATAAGGAATGATTGTTAACGAGGAGCTGAATGAAACTCTGCGGAGAGTGAGAGCCAGAAACAGCTGATGTCACCTGGACGTGCCCTTTGTTTCTTTTTACAGGGTCTGGTTGATTTGGAGAACTCTGATATGGGGTGGGGTGCTGCTCATACCCAGGAGTGCAGATGAGTGGAAAGAGGGCCAGACACACATGCATGTGAGGTTAGCTTCCATCCACTCGCTGACATCCAGCCCCGGGGGGGTCAACACCAAACCAACGAGGGGGGGTGAACTGACTCCCTCCCGGACAGCGACATGCACTGCCTTCCAGTTAATCCAACCACAAAACACTGCTTTGGTTCTTTGGAAGGATTAATGCTGGTTACAAAATGTTCTTTAATGTTATTTAAGACAAAGAAAGAGACGGAAGTAAAAAAACAGAAAGAAAAACCAAGATAGCATACAGGTCATGCAGCACAAGATGGCAGACACAATGCTTTTATGAAGGAAGAAGGCAAACGAATACTGATAAAGACAAGACAACAAGGCACGATGACAGGCAGGAGATTCCCAATCAGACAGGACAGGAGTTAGATGTAGGCAGGTCTTACCAATGCGGTCCAATCGGTCGATGGCGACAGTTTCGAAAGCGCGTCGCATCATGGGGTACTCTTCTAGCACCTCGTTGAAATGATCAACAGAGAGGGAGAAGAGTCGACAGTAGGTGTCTGCACGCACGCTCGCAGTTCGTCTGCCCTTGGTGAGCAGACAGATCTCTGTATGGCAGGAACACGGGGAGACAAAGGAGGACAGAGAGTGAGAGTATAAAACATTTGACACATAAAGAAGCAGGAACTGAAGTGCAGAGGGACATTAAGGAAATCATCCAAGTCGTTGCCGTACAGATTACCTTACAGATGAACCTCGAGTACAAAAGGTGCAGGAGCCGAAGCTAATGAGAATGTAAATAAAACGAGAAGCCCATCGGCGGTGCTGTCACTTGCATTATGCTGAGATGATTCATCATTCTAAAGAGGACTAATGGTCCCATGATATGATACAGTAGTCAGCTTTACAAAATAGTAACGTGGCATTCCTGTTCTCCTGTTCGGCCCCTGTGGTCTCTCGCATCAGATAATAACACAGTGTGCTATTTGTTTCCCATGTGTGTATATGTAGCTACATTTACCTCTTAAATTAAATGTAATAAACACTTAATTACTGAGATTATAAGTGACAGATTCTCCTAAAAGACAATATATGCCTGTAATATACACGTATGAATGGGGAAATAATCGATAATATGATTAAAAGCCTTATAATAAATCTTCATCAGTGGTGGAAGAAGTACTCAGATACCCTACAGCAATGTAGTAATGGCATTACAAGTTAAACTCCATTTAAAATCCCACAGAAAAATGTACTTAAAATCTCAAAAGTAAAAGTACTTATATTCACAGAACAATGCCCCCCTGTGATTATTATATCAGTATATATGATGCATCAATGTGTAAGTAACATTTTACTTATTGCAGCAGGTCGAGGTGGAACAAGTTTTAACTACTGTATGTAAAGTGACTCAGTGTAGCCCCGTGGTTGGGAACCCTCCAAAGGGTCGTTAGATGATTAATGGGGCAGGAGAAAGGGGGAAAACAAATTTGTATTCATAAGAAATATATAATCTTTCAGTTTTTGTGAAATTTATTCAAGTACTAAAATGATTTGAAGAGCAATTAGATGATTGCATGAACTCCTGTTGAGAGAAAAAGGTCACGCTGTTGATTCCGCCTAAAGTAATGGGATCTAAAATGTTAATGACCAAAATGACTCAAATCCAGTTTCGATGATTTTATGCAACATATGTTTAGGAAATCTAAGTATTGCTGCCTCCGTAGACGTGTACATATCTGAATTTCATAGCTTGAGTTGTTTCGCCTGCAGTAAATACATGAATATGTGTGCTGCTGTAGATGATATGTGATGCTAACACCTGACATTCACAGCGCCTGATCTCCGCAGTGTTTTCATGAATCAGAGACACCAGGCAGAAAGTTCAATATCTCTCTATCCGCCCCCCGTTCCTTCATCCTACACTATTTCTTGTCTTTATCCGGTTGCAAAACAATACCCGTCTTCTGAATATCAACTTCCCTTGGCTTCTGTTCAACCACCAACACGGCTCAACCTCCACCCACATTTGCACTTCTGTCCAATCTCCAGCACAACCTCCATCTTCATTAAATCGTTAAATGTTAAGTTGTCTTGATGACTTGGCCACACCGCGAGCTGTCATGAAAATAGAGCGCGGAGTGTGAGAGCAACACCCTCAAGCTGTGGGTGTGAATAGGTGTTAGTATTGCAATGATGGAAAAGCTCCATTTAAGTGGTACCTCTGTTAACAAAGGAAGATACACAGAGAAGAAGAGACAGAGAGGAAGGCAAACCTGTGTCTTGTTATGTGTAGTTCCACAAAGGGTGGAGAAGCGGAGGCAGGCACAAAGACAGATAGGCTACATGTTAGCATGTTGCTACGTGGTTACATCCAGAGGTAACTCTGTTACTCATCTAATTAGTGAGCTTTACATGTGTTGGTAGGCAGATTCTTTAACCTTTGGGCAGAGCCCGACAAGCTGTTTCCCCCTGCTTCCAGTCTTCATGCTAAGCTAAGCTAAGCTAACCATCTAGCTAGCTCTAGCTTCATATTTGATTCATAGACATGAGAGCGGTGTCTTCTCATCAGACTCTCAACAAGATATGTTACTTCTTTAACTAGTATCATTTAGAGAACTTTTACCCAGACATAAACAAGGTTTTATTTTACTACCAGCAGGAGACACTAATAAAGCAACAGCCTTGAATGCAACCCAGACATTACACTACCAGGATTTGAAGCACAGCACACTCCTAGCATCCACTTCTCTCCTTGTCCTGTGTTGGAAGAGGACTCAGGAGGAACTGTACTTATCAATTGTGTCAGAATAAACTGAACTCCAGTTGTGAGTGATTGTTTGAGAACATGAAAGCTGACAATGAGCTGACAGAACGCAGGAACAGTCTGTATTTTTAGACTGCGCGTATTACGTTCACTGTTTTAACACTATACATTAATCGTTCCGGCTTTCTCTCAAAATGCAAATATGCATGTGTGGGTATTTGTGGGTTGTAGCTATTATGTATGATTTAGGTGGAACTTAATTTAAGAAGTCAAGAAGTTAATCCTTCTCAATTACTTTTGATGACTACTTTTACTTTCACTGGCGCTAATCCATGTTAAAAGCAGTGCTGGACAGTACTACTGTACTTAAGTACAATTTTGAGGTACTTTACTTGATTATATATATATTTATATTCCCTGCTACTTTAAACTTCTACTCCTCTACACTTCAGAGGGAGATATTGTACTTTTTACTGCATTACAATTATCTGAAAGCTTTATTTACTTTGAAGATTGAGATTAATAATACAAAATATAATCAACAAATAATTGATCATGTATTATTATAGGTTTAGAGTACACATACACAGTAAACATTTAAAAAATAAACTCATCATTTACCAGCTGCATCATTAAAGTGATGAACACATTAATCCAATAATATAATATGTAATAATATAATAATGTTGTTCTGAAATGAGTACTTTTACTTTTTGTACTTTAAGTATATTTTCATGCTGATACTTTTACTGTAGTAACATTTTGAATGCAGTAATTTTACTTGTAACATAGTATTTATACACAGTGGTATTACTACTTTCATAAGTGAAAGATTTGAGTACTTTGCCCACCAATGGTTAAAATCTCTAATAAATTAACAGCATTTAAACCCAACTTTTGGAATAGACAGATATTGCACTGTCACCTGAAAGACCTTTGTGTGTGTGTGTGTGTGTGTGTGTGTGTGTGTGTGTGTGTGTGTGTGTGTGTGTGTGTGTGTGTGTGTGTGTGTTCACGTCACATGATGCAGTTTGACATGTGTCCGTTGCCATAGCCACAAAGTGTCACAGTTGACCCCAGGAGAATGTGCCATCACGTTGTGTGTCACATACTCCCATGGCAACCAGCTCCCCTTCTCCTTACATGGTTGTGACCGAGGAGAGAGGGAGTCCCAGATGACTAAGGTGTTCAAGCCCAATAGGGATATCCATGCACTGTCCTAGCATAATACTCCATTAGTGCCTTAGCCTCAGACTGACTTCACTACCGAGCTGTGTCGTGCCAATATGTAATCCCATTCACGGTGGCCCAGGAGTGAATACTATGATACCTTTATAGCATGGAGGCATGGCATCGACCGAGCTTGGAGGTGCTTTGTGACCTACTGTCCTCCTAGATGTTCAGCTCATCACTATGCTAATAGTTCCCTGTGCCTCGGCTCGGTTTTGTTGTTCGCTCTGCCTCCCTCTGTGTCCGTCTCAGTCCCCCCTGAACGATTTCTCATTCTTGCCACGGCTTGGCCTGGTTGTAAGGGGAGTGTGAATCATCGGGAAAAAGGGGGAAGAGTGAGGTGCCTGGTACAGCCAGCTGCTCCCAACTCAGGGCTCATCTACTAATGCCATGCAAACGGGTAAGAATACCAGCTGGGCAAAATGCAACAGCAGGTGGCCCGGCACGGACAGAACACAGCAATATGAACAGTGCAACCTTTATTATTTGGACAGATACAACACTTTTAATTAAAATATGAAATGGGAACATCTACTGTATGTTCTCAGTGTTCTCTGTATGTTTCCCCTGAGTTATTAAACTGCTTTTAGATGCTTACGCTTCACTGTAAACTCTCCGTTAGCTTCCTGCACTTACAGTATGAACTCCTCTGTATTCTTCTAAACCAATCTGGACTGAGCTGGTATTTGTGAATCTCTGCACAGAATAAGCACAGCAGACAGCAAAAATAACAACATAAGAGTTAATATGTTTGTGGTTTAGAATAACCTTCAAAATGTTTTAGACAAAGCTTGAAAAAGATAATCCAAAAATCCCTGAAAAGCTCTGACTGTCTAGCTTCTAAAATGTGAGGATTTGTAGCTCTTCTTTGGGTTGTCTGGTAAACTAAAATACATTCAGGAGGGGTTGGGCTGTTGCTCAGACAAATATATTTAGCTTAGACGTTCTTTACTAGGTGGTTTCTCAATTAACAGAGTGTAATTCAATGCATTTTAGTTGCAGTTATATTCCAGTCCTTACACCTGCACTGCCGCAGAAACAAGATTGACACATCATCATTTCTTAAGTTGATATGGGGAACTTGTTAGCCAACAGCTGCTCATTTACACATGCAGAACATACGGAGCAACATTATCATTCAGTTGAAGCCACCTGATGAATGTAAGTCCAACATGTATTCTCTTTCAGCTCTGTTTTTGGTCTCCTCCCACTCCTGAAGGAAATATCTGGCTCTTTAGCTGCTGAATGCTCCACTTCGTTCAGCAGCTAGTCTCTAACTGTGTCTGACTGTGGTTCGGTGCTGAGCAGGTAATGCACGGTTGTTGTTTTCGGTGAAAGAAAGAGCAGTGACAGTGAACCGAAACAACAAAGTTGCTGCCAGACAGCTAAACAATCAGCTGAAACGCACTATGAAGTTGAGGAAGGCTTCAGATTTTCAGATTCAGGTGATAACTACGAGCGACCACTTTTCAAAATTGTCACATGATACACATTTAATATTAAAATATTGAGTATAGCAGTTTAAAGTTAATTACATGTTTGACTCACCACTGGGCAACACAATGCTAAAAGATTTGATCTTTTTGTAAGTGCTCGATTGAAACAATAGGCTATGAAACTGCTGTAGTTTCTTTTCTTTTTGTTTGATAAATGCACACACTCATTGCCATAAAGATTCATTTGTCAGAGCCTTATTGGCCGAAGGTTTCTTTCCTAACATTTCAGCTTAATTTCTTAAACAAGATCTACTTGTTCTGTGCCACAATGATTCTTTAGCAGAATATCTCTCCAGCTGCAGCCCCAGAGGATTAATAGTTTGAACAGTACTGCTCCTGCCACATATCTTCCCATATGACATGTCCACTCCATGCAGAATTTAAAAAGAACCCTCTCCTGCGGCAATCCCATCTTTAAAACAAGTAGCTTTGCACACTTAGTGGCATGACAGCAATCCTGTGGTTTGAACAAGCAGGAAAAAAGACGACTGGTTTTTTGTTTGATTCACTGCCTTCCTTAGCTCGCCTGTGAGATATGAACTGCACGCAGCGAGACACACCAAAGTGAAGGTATTCTTAGACTCCTCAGCCTCCTTTCATAGTGGGAATGACCTCACGAGATGAAATATGCAAGAACCTCTAAAATAGGAAATTTTGCTTTGCTTTCACATTGACAAAATTCGCAGGCAGACATTGTCGTGTCTGAGTAAACAACGTGCAACGAGATTGCATTTGAAATTAAAACATTAATGATATCTTTAATGTTCTCTGAGAGGGAATGGGACTCATGCCGAGAGAACGAGAGAATAGAATGAGGGAATAGCTGCTGAGTTTACACAGAGGAAACAACTAGCTGCTCTTGTTAGTGCCAAGTATGTGCAGCGGGAACGTATGGAGGAAGAGAAGAGTTCATGCATGTGTGTTTGTGTGTGCATGTGTGTGTGTGTTTAAGGATGGGAGAGGATCCTCTGTGTGTCCTAAGGGATGCCTGATCCACGTCTTGGCCTACTCCAACAACCAGATGAGTGGTTACGTAACTGCAGAAGCTGACTAACGTCCAGCACTGGTTAATGAGAATCTACATCTACAATAACTTAACTTCAGACAGCATCAAACGCAAGTCCTCAGGCACACACTCGTGCCTTGATATATAACCGTATACTGTAGGAATGCATGCGTGACTGTGCGTATGGTGTTCTTGCACGGCAGGACCCACATATATAATTCATGTGTTAAAGTTTTAGTTCTAACCTCCAAAGTAGGATCCATCAGTCAGCTTCATCTCCTTGCTGAACTTGGTAATGACACTTGCGACACCGTGTTGAATGAAGTACATCTTCTTTCCGACCGTGCCTTCTCGAATGATGTAGTCGTTGGGTTGAAAGACTTCAAACTTCAACTTGCTCAACATTCCCGTCACGAAGTTGGGGTCCGCGTTGGCAAACAAAGGCATGGTGGCCACGAGCTTACGGCAATTGAAGTTGACAATTTCCTGGTGGAGAGAAAAGAAGAAATAATAATATTGGTCAAACAATTCAATCATTTCCACCTGCAAGTTGAAAAATGAACATCGGTTAGGTGGTCTGAAACAAAACTCCTCCACAAATCCTTCATCTCAGCCGGCGTAAATGAATTGGATGCGTATTGCTGCTTTATCCCTAATACTTCTAAAGCACTTCCAATCGCTCCTGAGAAGAAACTTTTTGGCACACGAGTCAGATCCTGATGAGTTTGCCCTCCGGTGCCGGCTGCAGGCCATCTCTCTGGTCTCATCCTGTCCCCTCAGACCCAGCAGGAGATTAGGAGCTTGTTGTCTGTTTACACACACATCTCTGTTGCTGTGCAGATGGAAAGTCGGGGCACTTGGCATATGCGGTGGTGTGTTGGTTGACCCCCCCCATGAGGGATAACTCTCCTCCAGTGACAACAGGACATTAACAGAGAGATAACCAATCTCTGGGATGCTCGCAAAGACATGTTAGCTCAGCCTCAGATGCCGGTGTCAGCTAATGCCACGGGGCTCTGACCTCAATCATGCACCAGAACTAATGAATTAGATAGTAAGCAATTGTCATGCCTAGCCAGGAGTCCTCTTGGGGAAACAATCTTTGGCTATGCCTATTTAAAGATTTGTCATATGGTGGAAAATAAGAGGCAACGAGACAGAGGAAAGAAAAGGCAGACAGGGGGAGGAGGGGGGGTGAGACAGCAAACAGTTTGCATGTCATGTTATATTGTATCCCGTTAATGAACAACAGAAAATATTTTTCACATGATTATATATATAAATGAATGTTTTTACGTGTTTTGTTTATTGGTTTTGTTATTGGTTTACTTCCAGAAATGTCTAACTTTCTGTGGTAATACAGTTGCGAGCAGGAGCTGCTTGGAAGATTCTCCCTGCGGGTGCATTACTAGACATCTGAAATCTGAGACATAGCTGCTAAATAGCAAAGCATTTAATGCAATGCAATTTCCCCTTTTCCTTTTCTTCGAGTTCATGTCTGCTGGTGCGTCTTTGTTGACCAGTTTTTCCCGATACCAGAGCCTATCAATTAAAGGCTTTTTGGCAGCAAACAATCACTTATTGGATGCGGGAGCGACCTTGAAAGCAACACCAAGGAGAGTTTTATAAGTGGATTCTGCCCACAGCTGCAGCACAGCAACCAACTGTTCAGTGTGATGGATAACCTGGGTCAAACAAGTGGGAATTGATTTCCATTACTAAACGAATACAAACCAGTAAAGTGTTCTTGGAAAGAATTTATGGACACAGTAATGGGCTAAAATATATATTAAAACCCCCACTGATGTTAAGTCTCACGTCTCAACAGATTAATTTTTAAAATAATTTCTACCCTTGTCCATAGCTGCACACCAGGTTGATTAACCGAGGTCTTTGCCGTAAGCATCATTACCTATGACCTACACACCAAACCCAAAGCTGTTTTATCCACTGAAGCTGAGTTGTCATGGGAATCTCAGGTAGTCATAATTGCATGAGCAGCCTCAATCTGGCACACCTGGGTGACTGATGCAGGACTAGTGATAAATGACATGCCAGAATCAGTTAAAGTATACTCGGGCTGATTTCATGGCCCTCTTTCGGCCCAAAGCGAGTCTGAGTGCTGCTAAGTGAAGCTGATTCTGATCCCAAATTGACCTTTAAGTCAGCACCACCAAAATTGTGCTGGACACTCAGCGGCAATCAGCCCGACTCAGCTGGCGCGGTCTCAGTCGGTCTACCAGGAATAGGTCAGGCATGGAGCTGCATTAATTGATTTCTGGCTGCTAAATGGTTAGGGACTGGGATACAGACGAGGGATGCAGAGATTTGAAAAACAAAACTGCTCCTTTCCTTTAAAAAACAATATACGGTCACTTTACTACAGAGGCCAAAGAGGCCGAGCCCAACAGAGAAGGAGCTTCGCTGACAAATTAAGATTCATCTAACCGAGTGAGCTATAATTTATTACTGTTTGTAAAGTGTACGGCGGCTTTTAGACTGATATAATTTAAATGGGGGTTGGCAAAAACAAGCTCATTTACAAAGGTGGCATTGGAGCTCGCATGAAGGTTGGTATTACTCATCTTGCTTTTTTAAAAGGATGAGAAGAGCAGAAGGGGTGAAGGGTGGGGTGTAAGGAGAATAGAAAATGATCAAGGTAAAGCCCTGGCAGTGATACAGTATGGATGCAGCATAATCGTTCCTTTTCTTTGTTTTACACTCTGTTCCTTTCTGACATGTTCTAAGCCGTACTTCATGTAAGCCGCCTCTGTTTACCTCCGCCAAGGAGGTCATGTTTTCAGTTCTGTTTGTTTGTTTTTCTGTTTGTCAGCAGGATCACAGAAAAAAAAAACTACTGGCCCAATTTTCAAAAAACTTGCTGGAGCTGTGTAGCATAGGCCAAGGAAGAACCCATTACTTTTTGGAGCGGATCCAAATCACGAGGCGGATATACACACACATATCTTCACTTATGGAAACGACCTTGCCGTAGGTCTGCACTCTCCTTGTGCCCTTAAAGTTTATGTTTTTGTTTTTTATGTTACTTAAAACATTAGATGAGAGAGCATGCTCGTACCATAGTAATTATAGACATATTACTCAATCAACCCTCAAGGGATTCATTCTCTAATGGATGATGAGACAAAAAACAGGCCACACACCTGTCGTGAGGGGGGGGGGGGGGACGGGGGGGGACATACATTGAACTCCATAAGGTTAGTAGTACAGAAAGATTGTCATATTTCATGAGCCAACAAAGAGAAACAAGAACACTGAATCCAGCGAACACGGAGGAAAAGTAGCAAAATCAGAAGCACAACAAAACACAAACGAATCCTTACTTTCACCTGCATTACTGTGCAACAATATTGCAATTTGATTATCTTGCGGCATGCCTTATTGGAAAAATAATTGACAGTGATACAGAGAAAATTGAGCCACACAGACAAACACTTACAGTGTCATGAAATAATCCATAACTGACACGGTGACATGGAGATGTAAGATAGTTAATGTGCCCTCTGGTGCGACTCAGTTTGTCTTTTGCACGTCTGTTCTTATGCAAATGTGGATTGCTGTGCACGGTGGACTAAGCCTGCGAATATTCTGCGTAGCAAGTCATACCTTTTAAATCCCTGCACCTCCCGTGAGTGTCTGGGATCGTGCAGCAACTCCCCACATTACTACATGGTGACTTAATGGGGCTACATTAGAGATTTTCACAATTCCTACGCTTGCTTTGCTTTTTAGTCCCTCCCGCCTCCTGCTTAATTACCCATGTAATCTGCTGATACGAAGAGGTCAGCCTGGAACTTAAAACTGGTCCACTGACTCTGTCATAAACTTCTATATTCCTCCTCATTACCTCTTTTTGTGACTTGTCAATCCTCAAGCTGTGTGTGGCTGTGTGTTTGTGCTGTTCAGGCTGTTTCTCACAAGTGAAAGAGAGGCTCAGGTAATGTTCTGTGCAGAATGTTTCCACATATTGACAGATGCTCAGTCTGGGTTCACCCAGGATGCTGAGGAGAATCCGTTTTGCTGTTTTTCTCCTTCGACCTTGTAAAACGAGATGACAGGTGCTGGTATTTCAGTTTCAGGTCCTGCGCACTTAAAGGCTCCAAAATGAAGATTCACACTTTATCTTCAGGGAATAAACTCATTCATGTTCCCAAACTAAAAACCACTGTGTGACAGCTTACCTGTCAAGATTTCTTTTTTTTGTTATTTGAAGTGTGTGTATTTTCTACCTGTTCCAGAAATAAAACCTTCAAATGGACACTCTAAGTGAACCAATGCTTCACTTCAGTTTAGGGTCTTAGAGAGAAGTTGTCTCACCTCTTTGAGGGGGTCGTTGAGTTCACTCAGGATGTTGTCCTCATCAAAGATTTTGCCTTGGTAGCGATGTTCATAGTAGTCGTGGATCTTCTGCCGCATGTCCGCTGGTAGCTTGTGGAAGGACATGTATTGCTCCACTTGTTTGTACTGGGAAGGAAAAGAAAGCAGATGGATATCAGCTGCTGCATGAATATTTAAAGCTAATATTCTAGTGCTAATAAGTAATAAAAAACAAACAAGCACACCTTGAATAAAACAACAAAGTGTGGTTGTCACCGAGTGTGTATTTGTGTCTCTGTATTGAGGACAAGCGGTGCTCTCACAGTGCCATGTCCTGGTTCTGTGTGTGAGGAGGCAGGTGACGGAGGAAGGTAGGAACAAGTACAGGCCCGCGGCTGTGTCAGACCAAAGTAGCAGTTCCGATTATCTCACTTCCATGCAGGAAGCCCGGTCCAAATAGGCACCGTGATCTAATGTGAACCAGCAAGGCATACCTGATATCCTGGAGAGATTTAAGAGCCGCATAGACAACAAACCAGAGGCCACAGCATGCATGGCTGATAATTATTTGCATGATTTCTCTTGAATATTTTTGTTGTGATGCGCTTAATTCTGAGCATATGAGTAGAACCAAGTACAGCGCTGGTGTTTAGCATCATGACAAGGTGACGCCAAAGGGATTCTCTCTCTTTCTCGGTAATGCTCTTGTTTTTATTTCCTGTTAGAATTAAGATGTGTGTGAAATACTTGCCTTTTCTTACAAGCCGTTAATGTATCATCATTACAGTTTATTAATTAGAAATGTTTGACTTTACTTCACATTCAAGGCACATACATCAGCAAAATAAATAAAGAAGTTGAGTTTAAATCATTATAATATAATATTAAAATATTTAGCAGTAATTACTGGCTTCTAAAAAACAATAAAAATAAAAGTGGCATACAGTTTTAGTTATATTACTGAATTATTATTAGTTCCTTTGTAGCTTCCTGTTTTAATTCATACTGCAGGGACACATAATATATCATATAAAAATGAATTAAAGCGGTATTAGACTGTAGCAAGCACAATTTATGAGCAGTTGTTATGATTTTCTAGTGAACACAGAAATGCAACTAAAATTGAATTTAGGGTATTTTATACTGTCATTTAAATCACTGGTTAAATAATTTACTGGTTGATTAGTTACTAGTTGTGCTTTACATACAATTTTCACCACAATTATTGTTACTCACAGTACAGTGTGAAGGCCAGAGTAAGAGGGGGACAGAGGGACGGAGATAATAAATGGAAGAAAGGAAGAATTATTTAGTGTCCTCACTATCAGAATGACAGATGGCCTGTGACTCTACTTTCTTTTCTTTTTTTGTTACTGCACACGCATGGCTGGACGCATGGCTTTTTGACATTTGTGCAATACTGCCAAGTACCAAAGATGTGAGAAGCGTCCTGTTTCTGGTAATTAGTCTCGGAGTTTAAAATTCTGTCCACGTTAACCGGAAGGCAAGTATTGACCCAAATGAGAGAGGAAAAGAGAAAATACTTCAGCTCATCTATTTTGATCAGTCTGTTTCTTCACGCAGCTTTTCCACAGACAGGGCCAGGGCCGTGAAAACAATCTTCCCAGCCGGGTCCAAGGCCCCTGAGACCTGAAAATAAACACCATCTATCACACGATCTCTGGTAATCACAGAAGAGCAGTGGGTCAGAGCCAACAGTAGCTGTGAGGTTTGGTAGTCCGGTCCAGTGTCTACGGCCAGTGTGATGCAGAAATGGATTTGTCAGTGAGAGAGAAGACAACTCCTGCCTCCTTCATTCATTCCGAAAAGTGATACTGTGATCGAGCTTACATTAGAAGCCGGATAGTGTCGCTGGGCGTCGAGGCACGACATGACGTCCCGATGCTTCAGGTTTCAACACGTGGCCTCCAGCTTTTTGGTCATGTCAAGTTTTTTTAGAACGACGTCTTGATTCCCAAATTAGTATTTTATTGGTTAATTATCCAGTAATACTTTCTCACGGAGCAATTTAGATAAACGCTGACTACATTCCTCCTCATCCATGCGTCTCACTCTCTAGAGATAGGCAGTTCTCTCATTGGGGCGAAACCATTTAGTACAAAATTAACCCACTTCTGTTCTTGCCAGTGGCACTGTCTGGTATTCCTGTTGAAATCACACAGCCACAGGGGCACTTTGTTATCTGCAAAAGAAATACTTCCCGTGGAAATATTATGTATTCATGCGTTGTAGAATGTTGTAAATCCCAATTAAATATAACGAAAAAAAGATATCTGCTGTTGGTGCAAGTGTTCTCAGAGGAGAAGGACAGCCGAGTGAGAGACGATTGAAATGTTTCCACTGTTTGCGTGTGCTTAAATGGCTCTGCAGGAATGGATTTGACACTTATGTTATGTCATCTAGAGGAGGAAACAACTACATTCTTTTGAAAGTTCAAAATGATGAGAAGATTGATGCCACTCTCAGGTCTTTGTGAAAAATATCAATCTGTTCCTCTTTCCGCAAGACAGTGAATAAGCACATTTCCACCAAAAATGTTGAATTTATCCTTTTGAGCAATCCATACACCTATAGTACAGTAGTTACTACTTACTCGGGTGCACATTCAACATGTTCAATGACAGGCACGTGTTTTAAACCTACTAAACCAGTCCAGTGTTTCAGGTCAGACAGGCGGTTAAGTTAGGTTTACATTGCCCTCTCAATATGAAATAAAGCACAGATTATATAAGTCTTAACGCAGAGCTCTTCAGCTGCTGCGTGACACACAGCTGTCTGCTGGCTTACAGTGATTCAGCACTAAGGCATCACAGCAGTCTTGATAACATGCATGCTTCAACACCGTCATTTCCTTCCACCGCCTCCTCTGTATCCTTCTCTCTGTTTCCTTTATAAATGATGTGCCTTCCTTTCTATCATCATGCACTTCTTTTGTTTCTCATATTTGTGATTTCAGTAAAACACATCGACAACAATGATTACTTGCCGCTTACTTTCTCTTCCCTCGTCATCATCGGTCGTTAGCTAGTCCCACCTCACACTCAACATCGCTCTCTCCATGCTTCCAAGCCCCCCGGCTGTGGCAGCGATAGATGTAATGACTGCAGGCTGACCCCCCCTAGACCTCTCCCTGCTGCTCCTCAGCCTGCTCCACTGATATGCACAGCCATGCAGCAAATCAGGCTGAGACGACTATGGCTACACACTGGGGCTCTGTTAGCATAAACATGGCATTCGCAGCTTCAATGTTGTCACTTTGATGCCCGGAGGGATGTCAAAAGGCCAAAGTGGGATGTAGATTAAGCAGATTTGCTGTGGAGCAGATGTACATTATATACTGAGCATGACACATGTCACTAATTCAAACAGTGAGTTCGAGACGCCGACTTGTTTGCTGCGGGCGAAGTGTGATCTCACATCTGTTTATCTTGCTACGATCAATGATATAATCACGTTTTCAATTATGATGAATTCAAGCTTATGAAGACATCAGCTGGGAATTAAACACCCATTCCACTGATAGTGGTGTTATTCAGTAAAAAAGGGTTTTAATTATTCTTTTTACATTTTCTGATCTGCTATCAGTTCTGTTGTCAATCCAAACCTGAATTAATGAACAGACCGGCGGGTTATTGGTGTCAGGATGGAAGTTTATTTCTCTCTATCTATTAGAGGATGATGAAACTGAATAGTTAGCATTCATGATGCCATTTAGTTTAACTGGATATGTATGGATATGTTGGATAGGTTTCTCCTTATTCACTATTTCTACCTTTTTTAGTTGTGGTGGCTTTGTATTATAATGATACTGCAGCAATTAGTATTGTATTTTGCATAAAGGCATGAAAGCTTGTGTTCCTAATGATGAATTTTAAGTGCCATGTATAACAACGCTGCAACGCTGCACCAAAAAAAGCCCAGACCGAACACAGAGTCGTTTCTCTACATTTTCATTGACCATGAAAGCAGCTGGCAAGGTCAGGCCAGCGTTGTAGAATGTGTTGGTAATGGCTAAATGCTTTTATGTGCAAGGTGTAAATGAATGAAATGGTATTTTAACATGTCCTGTTTCAGTCACAGCCAAGGTGACTCCACTGATGCTCTGATGAGAATCATGCCAACAGCCTCCTGCAGGATAATTGATGAGTACTTTCCTGCCTCAATGTGTGTCTGCGGATATGCCTACATAAATACAGGGCTGCAACTAATTTGCTGTAGAGACAATCAGTCGATTCACCGATGAGGTGATTAACAGAAACAGAAAATCGTTAGTTATATCCCTAATTTGCACATCATTTTTTTGATTAATCATTTATATGAATTTATATTTTATTTATATTTTATTTATATTTTATTTATATTTTATTTATTTAGATTTTATTTAGATTTTATTTAGATTTTATTTAGATTTAATTGATTAAAATCAGAAAATTGTAAAAACAAATCACAAAGATTTTTGCTTTACGATCACACAAGATTAAAAATAACAGCAAATCCCAAAAAGCGAAGGGAATGACATTGTTACTTGAATAAGACTTGAACAATTAATCGCTTATTAAAACATTATTATTTCAGCTCCAAAACCCAACGTGTAAATGTAAATGTTATATGAGTGCAGCTACAACACCAGACTCTGACTGCTCATTGCTCTTTCACTCAAATGACATGAAATATCTACACACATGTTATATGAGTCTGTCTGAGCTTACATAATGTGTGTTAACACATAAATCAAAGGTCAGTGGTGATTAAAGGGATGAGCTATAAGTGGATAAAGACATACATTAGAGGACTGTAATCTCCTGCACTGCATTGGTGAAGGTACATTGAATTCTGCAGCGTAAGCGCAGGAAAAGTTTTGGGGAGTTAAAGTGAGGTTCTTGCGTGCAAGTGAGCACAGAGCGCATCAGTCATGGCCGTGTGTTCTGGGAATTGCCCAGGCCCCTCAGCGGGATCACAGATGGTGGCTCGGCTGAAATGCTGGATAATCACCCTCCACGCAAAAAACTGATGTAATAGGGACTGAACTGAAACGGAAGAATAAAATGTGATCGCTGGCAGCAGACAGACAATCAGGTACTGGTCATGTCACAGACCTCCTCACCCGCTTGGCCTCATGTGATCTGCTTGGTGGAAGAAAATCCTCTTGCCTAGATATTGTGATCTGTGAGAGCTCAACCCCATTGGTCCACGGAGCCACTGATTTATTTAAGTCTAGCTCCAATGAGCAGGACTTATGCAGTCGAAAAGAGCAAAACCCTCAGATTAATATTTTAAGACCCTCCCACTGGTTATTAGCATTACTTACCTTGAAACAACTATTTGTATCTTATCCCATGCACGTTAACCCGATCTTCTTCATAATCTCAGGTATTTAATATTATAATGTGACTATTTGGTGCTTACCTTCTCTTGGTATTGCCTGCGTGACGAGTCCAGTGATTGAATAAGAGCTGTAGCGTGGCCCACAAACATGGCGTAGCATGTGGCCCCTACAATCATACTCAGCATGGTGATCCACAGGTCAGACATGCTGACGGGTGCCCGGGCGCCATACCCGATGCACAGCATGTGGCTCATGGCTTTGAAGAGGGCATACGAGTACTGCTTACCCCAGGAAACGTTCTGCAAGGGCGAAGAAAGAGACAGAGGGGGGGGGGGGGGAGAAAGAGAGAGGAAGGTAGAGACAGAGAGGGGGTTGGGGGGGAGTTACTGCAAGGCAAGGCAGAGAGGGAAGGCTCTCCAGCAGGCAGAATAGAAAGATGGATGTTATGATTCCTTTGATGGATCACTGAACCTCTACCATGCCATACACACTCTTCATGCCTCACTGAGTGGCTGAACTTTCTACCTGTCTACCTCTTTCTGTCTTTCAACACTTTCAACACCCTCGTGCCTGAACCTACCTAGCTTTAATCATTTCCCCATCATGCTTGCAACTTCTCAAAATTATTTACAGAAGTCTGAGGAATTATTTCCCCTAAAGCTCAGGCAACCTTTGCAGCGAGGTCTCTCTCAGGTTTGTAAGAGCGGTTCAGGGGAACAGAAATAAAGAGCCGCAGGCTCCACACACACTCATGCAGCCGACAGTCGTGTAACATATGAGAGGATCTTCCTAAATGAAAATGTAGTGAGTCAGTCATGAACCACTCTCTTGAACTCACGCTGACGCTCTTTTGCTACAAAGGAACTGGGAAGTGATTTGCTCTCAGGGTGATTCCTCTTCACGTTCACGGCATGTGTTGGCCTCGCAAAGTGACATCGTCTCGTGTGCCTAGAAGTCTTTCTCTCGAGTCGGGTGATTGAGGCCTCTATTACCCAATTATGTGTCCAGCTGCGTTTGTGAGAAGACCGTTCATCGCGGACTCGTCATTACTAAGATGTTTGAAAAGAACCTGATCGATCACTGTCGACTGGGAAACATGGAGCGACGCAGCCAGACAGAAGTGTAATTCTGCCGCTCAAGATCAGCTTTTATGACTCCACTTGTCTTTCGTTAGAGTTTGACAATATGCAAGACTGAGGTATTTATAATGAAGCATAGAGACGTTGTACCTGCTAGTTTGTTTTGAGCCTTAGGGTAACTCTTTTAGATTTTTAAAGGGCTTTTTTTGTTACTTCACTTCTGCATGAACCCTGGTTGTTCACCCAATTTAAATCAGGTAGCATCACTATAGAAGGATTTGTATAGGTGCGTTCCAGATTTCACAGATTTTGTTCAGCCTCAGGAGAAGTCACATGTTGGAGTGGAGTAGGACTTAGACTCCTCATTCCTACAGCACATGTCAAACGTGTGTCTTTTCGCTCTTTTGCAACATCTCTAGTGAGCAACACGAACAGGCCCGTCCAGGCTGCATTCGTGAAACCCAGTAAGTTCCTATCTCGGAGACAAATGTGACACCTCTCTCTGTTACAGGCTTTGTAACCACAGCCAAGTTGCTGACTCCTGTAATAGCCTCACCTCCTGTGAACAAGAAACGCTGAGGAAGCGCTCCGTAAAGAAAACCTATCTCGCCCAAAACAGTGAAAGAAATATGAAACCTCTAGAAAATATAGTTAATCTTCATCTTTTTTTTCCCCACCGGCTGACACAGTTCCACAGGCCACACTGTAACATATCACATCTCATCATGTTCGCACGCTGCTGCCTCCTTTTGTCACGGCATTCTCCTCTCCGCTCGACTCCACGCTGTTCATCAACTGGGATTTAGAAAGCGAGCACATTTACAGCTAATCATCTGCCCAAGATGACTCACCAATTCTCATCTCCGTGCTGATTAGTTTATTCTTCCAGAGACTGATTTGAACATTTGTGATGATTACACTTGCCAGCTTTAATAACAAATAGAGTCCAGTTTGTCTTGGCAGCTTCCATTTCTTTTTATTCAAAGGGTTCAGCCAGAAAGATAATGTCTATATATTACCTTTTCTTTCTCACAAAATACTCTGCAAAAGAAATATTTGTAGCAGAAATATGTATTGTTTTATACATGCACTGAATAACCTATTCACACACACACACACACACACACACACACACACACACACACACACACACACACACACACACACACACACACACACACACACACACACACACACACACACACACAGCAAAGCAACCCAACCATGTAACAGGCTCAAATGCCATTTGTGAGGTTATGAGCCTGAGGTGTCCTTTCCTATGTGTACATTTAGCATGTGGTTGAGATGGTGGGCAATGCGGCAGAATGTTTGTGTTGACGTATTCGTGGGAAATGTGGTTTTGCCCGGATGAGAACGGATGAGCCGGGGTGACTCACCGCACCTTTTTGCTGTTTGTTCCTCTATGTGTTTGGTGAATGTCTGCCCTGCATGAGCGTGTCATATAATCCTATTGTAGTACAGTTTGTATAGGGGCTGGGGAATTGACGTCACATCTGGTAGCTCTGTATGTTGTCATTTCTAATGTTTGCTTATATATAAATCATGACGCAGGAGCTCTTTTGGGACATATGTCATTTTTACATTTAATAAAAAGCTTAAAGGAGCAGGTGAGCGGGCGGCTGTGGCTCGGGAGGTAGAGTGGTCATCCACCGGTTGGAAGGTTGGTGGTTCAATCCCCGGCCCCTGCAGTCAGCATGTCAAAGTGTCCTTGGGCAAGATACTGAACCCCAAATGGCTCCTGATGGCCGTGAGTGTGTGTGTGTGTGAGTGTGTGAATGGTTATCACTACTGACGAGCTGACCTTGTATGGTCCTCTGACTCTGTGTGAATGTGTGAATGGGTGAATGACATGTGTTGTAAAGCGCTTTGACTGATCGTAAAGATTGGAAAAGCGCTATATAAAAAGCAGAAAATGTTTTCTAAGTTAGTTTGAAGGATGGATATATGTTGAAATACTTTTTTATTTTGTTTTATATATACACCAAATTTAATGCAGAATTTACAAGAAATCACTTACAATTAAGAATTAGTGGACAATATAACAAACAATGTGTTGGTGTATTTAGTTGTGGCTGTTTATGACTTGTGGTATCCATATGAAATGTTGTAACTGCATTAGAAGCAATTATATAAGTTACAATTCAAACTATATTTCAACATAAAAACTAAGTCAGAGAGTATTGATCAGCGACACATTGCTAAAAGCTGCATGTTCGGGGTAATGCGACAGGTCACATGGTGTGTTGTGTAGAGGGTTCTTAGAAGACTAAAACATGGGAATGCAAACACATGGCAGCGGGAAATTAATGCATCCCTTTGCCAATTGACCTCTGTCGCAGAAGAAATCCCGTCTGAGAGTCAACGTCTCGGGAACGCGGTTGTAACATTTCCGAAACCTTCGCAGTGGGGAGAGAGACCCTTGTTGACGTAGATCGTAGCGGCAACAACGTCTGCGTTATTACTGCTTTGATTCCTTTCAGTTTGTATTTTTTCCTGCAATTAGAGTGAGTGACTCACGGCAGGTTTGTGCATTACGACTGTAGCAGCCAAGTACACACAGTAATGTATTTCTTTGTGTCTGTTTACAGTAATAATCAAATCTGTCCTTTCCAAGCGCCACTAGAAATCTCCCAGATATACGGAATTATTTCACTGGTACTTCTTGCACTAGCATCCTGTTCTTTGAGAAGGGTGAGTCATTGCAGTATTACCAAAACAACACCAGGAAATGCAGCTTCTACTTTTATCCTAGTGTCTACAATCCCCTTGATCTTAATAAATGTGTCTAACATAGCAAGATGTATTCAGTTTCTCCAGAGTTCTAAATATAATGAAGCAAAACAAGTGACATCAGATACTAACTGCATATTCATCTATCAGAACTGCCTTTTGTTTAGAAGTACGCCACGTAAAGTGAATTCACAGACTTTATCAAGTATAATATCAAGTATTATAACATTTCTATAATTAGACTGCGCCAAATGTTTGACTGTGCTTGTCGGGTTCTACAACTTGGATTCATTCGTCACAACACGGTGCCTCCAACAGTCCCGTCAAACAAGATGTGACCGGTTGTGTGAGCGGGAAGGCAATCGATGCTTCACCATCGTCCCAGTGTTGCGTGACCCACAGGCGTTGATTGAGTAACTATGAGACTAACAGGATGTAACGCACGGCTGCAAAGGACAGGATTTGACCCCTCGACAGCTCCAGTGCTCGCAGGGAAAATCACAAAAGTTATCTATACTACCTCAGATACACACTGGTTCATTACATGTTCTAGCTACACTGTAGTGTAACGTGTTAGTAAAAGGTAAATACATTTCAATACGTTTTATTTTGAAATCCACACTTTTTAGAATGTGTGTGCATGTGCAGATTTTCACATTTCATCAGATGTTCATGTTTAATTCCAGGTAAATTTTAATCCATGTTTAAAAAATATGAGCAATCAGCACAAACATCCGCATTAACTGGTTTTAATTACTCAATCATATAACTCTAAAACCCGGCAAGCTGTCCCATGCACGGGTGCAGAGAAGAAAAAAAAATGTGACGCACAATATTCATTTTTCAATTACGTAATCACACGACAAGCTGTTCTCGCTGGGAGTGCACAGAAGGCGCAACAGTCTTTGAACACATAAGTGAGGAAGAGCAGGGGTCTGCTGGCCTGCACCAGCACCAAACTGTAAGTTGGCAAGAAATCCCTCAAAGTGGTGAAGCTCGGTGTGAAGGTCGTGTTCTCTTTGACTCGTACATTTTCATGCTTATCGACTTCTCTGCAGTCCTGATGACGGATCCTTCTTGGACTGAGCCTGCCCAACTTTTCTGCACTTTTAAAAAAATGTATTTTCTCACTTGATTTCCTCAAGAGTTGGATTGTTAGTGGTGTTGAAACTAATGATTATTTTCATTCACTAATTATTCTGCTAATTATTTTCTCAATTAATCGCTTTATATATAAAATGTCAGAAAATAGTTTTTAAAAAATGGCCATTATAATTTCCTTAAGAATTGCTTGTTTTGTCCAAAAACCAAAAGATGTTAGTTTATCATCACATAAGACAGAAAAGCAACATATCTGAGTGGCTCGAACTAGCGAGTATTTGGCATTTTTGCTTAAAATTGTTCAATTACATTAAATGTCTGTCGATAGATCGACTCTTTTCATCTCACGTTGTTGTGGGTTGGGCAGTAGGTCATGCAGGGCTGTTACGCCTCTCCAACATGTTATTCTGTGCTTCGTGATGCGTTCACTTCCCTTATCGTTTACGTTAACGCTCAATATATAACTGCATCTTGTAACCTTGCTGTGAACCCTGTCTTTCTACTTCCTCTGAAGGGTGAATGAATACATTTCTATATCAACAACAACAACAACAACATCAGTGACATGCTGATGAGAGAGGTGACTTCTTCTTTTTCTGTTGTTGTCCAATCATGTGCAACCGAGTATGTAGCGGCCACTTTCACTGATTAGTACACCCTCAATCACAAAGGTTAAACTAAACAAGAAAGCAGCCTGTTTTACGTCTGGTATCGAGAGACCGCCGGATGATAATAGCAGCCACGTATAACAATAGTGATTTTGTCAAAGACTCTCCGAGATGGGCAAATAACACAGCCAACAAAGTCAATTATAAATATAACTATATGTTCTCTGCACCAACACATTAACCAGGAGAGCCACAGATGTTCACATCAGGCCAGGCGCAGTTTTGCATTTTACTCAAATGAAACCAATGTGTCCTCATGTTAAGCGTGGGAAGAGAGAGAGGAGAGATATATAAAATAAAATAAAAAGGAAAAGTTTGATTAATTCATAAACTCTGGACCGAGCCGGAGAGTTGGAAGTGACTCATTCAGACGTTTGGGAAGAAAGAGATGGGAAAGCAGTGGGTGGTCCGGGGATAAAGGAGACTGAAGTGTGGCTCTGCATGGTTAGGCCAAGCCTTTCTGTTTCGTTTGTGTCAGTCCACCTACAGTCTATCTGTCTGCCTCTAAAACTCTCTGAGACACGAATCCTCAGCAGGCTCCTGCTCAGCTGTCTGTCTCTTTAATACGAGACCTGGAACAGGAACAGTGAGCACACAAACACTCCCAACACACACACACACACACACACACACACACACACACATGTTCCTCCATGCTCCTAAAACACATATCTTTACACTGCACACGCAGACAAAAGTAACATCCCATCATCACCTGAGGCAACGCAGCGACAGCGGCGGTATCTCGACTGGTGATTAAGTAAATGCAGCCTCTAAAGAGTAAGAAGCTACTCTCAGGCCATTAGTCAGGAAGATAACGGCCCTACACCCTGTACTGCACCACTCAGCGGTATCTGCAGTCCTCGATGGCCCCACTCTTCTTCTCACAGCTGGAGACACAAAGTACCGAACCAACGACAGAAACAAAACGTGACGCAATCTGAATGTTAAGCAGGGATTGTTGAGCAGATGAAAGACATGACCTTTGAAGGCAACATCCACCTGACTGGCCGGAGAATCGCATATTGAAACAGATAAAATCATATATATATATATATATATATATATATATATATATATATATATATATATATATATATATATATATATATATTATCAAGATTTTGAGCTTATGAACACTAATGCATTGCGATGGTGTGGGAGGAGGATTCCCACATCTGGGCCGGGCTTTTCACTTTGGATTTGCCAGACCGCAGTCAGCACACAGGCTTCTACTTCTATTCCACAAATCGCTCATTCTACCACATCACAGTCAGCGACTGTGTGAGCTGCTGACAGCCTACAGAAACAATCACATATGCAAAGACTTTGCCTGAAGTACGTCTCATTTAGGACTTCAGCTCACGATTGTTTCCGTCAATTCTTTTATGGATTCATTTTTGTTCTACACACAAAAACTGAGGAAAACAATCTGGATAAATTCAAATATATCAAAATTAAACTGCTCTCTGTTTTATTTTTTGTGATTTGTTGCATCTGTGTTGCTTCATTTGTGTTGTTAGTGGGTTTAAAAAGCACCTGTGTGTTATGTTTAATGCTTATTTTAGCTTGTTTTAGTTTAATTTAGTTTCAAAGTATACCATGTATTACATAAACAATGTTAAGTCAGTGACAAACTAAAGCAAACTCATACTGACTGAGAAGACACTGCTTCCCTTTATACATTCATTATTTTCTACAATTCTCATTAAATTTTATTAACGTCATTACAAAGAAGGAGAATCCCTGACGAAGGTCGAGCGACACAAATGTAGCCTTTTTGATGAAATACTTGCTACCTTATTGTTGGATGTGTTCTTGAATAAAAGTCTTTATTCTACACGTATATAATGTATTGTTTTGCATTTTATATTGCCTGGATGAAGTGTGGATTGTATTGCACATTAAGTTTTAGATTAATGACTGAATAAAGTTGGAAATACATATGTTGGGTTGTATTTATTTGTAATATTGTAGATTAGTCTATACATTATACACAGTTGTAATTTTGTATTTAAATGTATGGATCACATTTGTTATTGAGATCAATGTCTCTCCATATTCTCGTGATGTAGCATTGTGTTGTGAAGGCACTGAAGTATTGATACATCATTTATACAACGTCCATAATTGCCTGTAGTCCGAGGTAACTATTCAAAGTGTTTGTTTTGTCCAACACTCGAACACAATCTATTTACAGAGAAAGAACACGGAAAGCTTTCCGTCTGAGAAGCAGGAATGTTTGGCTTTTCAAAATTGTTGCATCGACTAATTAATTAATCGACAAATCCTTTTCGGCAGCCTCAATGTTGTCACGATCTGTATTTTCATATCTGAACAACACAAGGATCAAAAACGGACTAGATTCATGAAATATATGGTAATCCTAATCCAAGAAGTTGTGAAACTGCTGAGATTTGAAAGCATTATTGTGCCTTCAGACTCCTGAACAGACGAACTCTGTGAGGTTCTATATATAGGTGTGCAAGTCTGCAGCTGCAGTCACAAAGTGTCACCAGAAACTTTATATCTGCGAGACATCTTAGTAATGTATGACACACTGCATAGAAATTATTCTGGTATCATGTTGCCCGTCGTCACAGCTGTTTGAACTCACCTATAAGTGTCCAGCAAGTAGCTATCCTACAGTATATTAGCTCTTTGTTTCAGAGGCCCTAATCCCCAGCCAGGGCTATAGATTTCCACAGTGCAAATGATCCTGCCACACAGGGGAGCAGCATATAAGCCTTCTACACGATTCCCATTTCGTATCGATTTGCATACAAGAAGGGGAATGCATACTGAGCAGGGAGAGCGACACGCAGCACAAGTGCAAGGAATCGTTTCAAATTAAGATCAGTGATTTCAAGTAAAACTGAAAGAAGGAGATCACGGGTACAAGCGGCCGAAATGTGTTTTCTCAGACGGGTGGCGTCTCCCTTAGAGATAGGGTGAGAAGCGCAGCCATCAGGAGAGACTCGGAGTAGAGCCGCCGCTCCTTTACGTTGAAAGGAGCCAGTTGAGGTGGTTCGGGCATCTAGTAAGGATGCCACCTGGGCGCCTCCCTAGGGAGGTGTTCCAGGCACGTCCAGCTGGGAGGAGACCCCGGGGAAGATCCAGGACTTGGTGGAGAGATTATATCTCCCCACTGGCCTGGGAACGCCTCGAGATCCCCCAGTTGGAGCTGGTGGATGTGGCCCGGAAAAGGGAAGTAAATAAAGGAGCTGTTTGCCCACTTTTGTGTAAATAAGCATTAGCGAGGATGAATTGTGGGAATGTTATGTGGGAAACTATATCACTGCAAATATACTTTGGAGCAAACAGAGATGGATAATGTCTGTTTGGGATGACTAACACATGCTGGTTGGTATTGGGCTCACTTCGGCAACTCATTGCCTTAAAGTACAAACAAGAGTCGGATACAGGGCCGTGATGATGAGGAGAGCTGACATTTGCACCTCCAGTCAGATGCCTCTGAGCAGTCAGTGTGCATGTGGAGTACAGAAATGTTAGTCAGAGAGAGGGAGATGAGAGGGCAGTAGATTCCCCCAGGGGAGCATTTACAATCAGCATTACCCAGGAGGCCCTTACACACACGCTTCGACACTATCACATTTCTCTGAGACGAGCCACCGCATTCTGTTTGACCCCGACTCAGAGAGAGAGAGAGAGGGAGGTGGGAAAGACACAGCGACAGAAAAGGCACATGCAGAGGGGGAGACGGTCCCCAAAGACAATCAAACTAAATGTTCTGTTTGGTCCACAGAGGATATGAAGAGGCCAGAAATGAGTAAAAGTTTAGAAAAAGTGTGATATGTATAAATACTATGAAAGAAGAAGGCCAAGGAAAGAACGTTGCTCCAAATAGAGGTTTGACACTAACTAGTGAAACTAAAATGCAGCACATGACTGTATTCTGTATTCATGCACTTTTTTTAATGGCCTCTTTAAGCTTTGTTTCTTTGTCAGATGGCAGAATGTACCTATAACAATGTCCCTAATGAAATGTACCTGCAATGCTTATGTATAGACTCCTGCTCCCTAAATGAGACACTACTGCATATAACAACACCAAGACAGAACAATCCTGTATTATATAAAAGAAATATATCTAGTAGAGTCTCTACGCCTTTCAATAAAGACAACAATGGCAACAACAAAAAACATATACACATATGCACATATACAGTATGAGCTATGCAGGTTCATCTTAGAAGGAAATAACTGTCTACTCTTACGTTTTTCTCATCATACTGTACTGTAATACTAGGACTAACTAGTTCTACACTGCAATGCTAGAACAATACTGTTTCTTAATGTCTTCTACTGTACATGGGTCATCACTTTTAGCCTCAATATCAATATATGTAGCCATGAAACCCAAAAAAAAAAAACCTTTATTTACAGCAAATGCTCAAAATAACAAACAAAAGAGAAGAGTGTTTAATACTTACAACCATACCGTTTAGGGACACCCAGCAGTCAGGGGGGAAGTCTTGGAGGAGAGGTACCAGATACTGGAGGCAGCCATCCCAGTGACACAGAAGCAGCATCATCCCTATCAAATTAAATATTCTTACCACTGCACTAGCCAGGTCATAGGTCATATGGAAAATCTGCCAAAGAGAACAAGAGACAGAGAGAGAGCTCAGTTAGACCTCTTTAGTACATCCTTTGTGTGGAACTGTACATTTCATGTAGTTATGTTTAAGTACATCATGGTATAATACTCGAGCAGGCAACCACAGACGGACAGATTTAGATCCACTAGTGTCTGTGAAACATCACATGTATTGGTATTTCAGATATTGAAAAAGATTATTCTTTAAAAAAAAGATTAAAAAGATACTTAAAACGTCCCCAAAAGTACAAAGTCACCTTTGAAGTGGAGGGCATGGTTTGGTCACAAGAGAATTCGGTAGCCACCAGTGTGTGTGTGTGTGTGTGTGTGTGTGTGTGTGTGTGTGTGTGTGCGTGTGTGTGTGTGTGTGTGTGTGTGTGTGTGTGTGTGTGCGCATGTGTGTGTGTGTGTGTGTGTGTGTGTGTGTGTGTGTGTGTGTGTGTGTGTGTGTGTTTTGTACATATTACAGATGTTGAGCTGCATAATTCAACATGGCTACTTTCCAAAACAAACTGACCAGTGGAGGAAACACACACAAAGCAGAGAGCAAGTAACGCAGAGCGAGTGAGGTGAATGAAATGCTGAATGATAAAGGGAAGCGCACACATCTGGAATAATCGGCCGGTACGGTACGTGTGTTTAAGTGGCACGAGCAGGTGCGGTTACTTCATCAGAGCAGGTGATTCAGAATAGAAAGTCATCAGCAGGGTGAGTAAGCATATGTGCAAAGTGAACCGGTTTCATTCACACCGAGTCTGAGCGAAGAGAATGGACTCACGCCCGGTTGACTGTGGCACTAATTTAGAGTTTCTCATTAGCATGAAAAACCCATTACTTCTTTCCAGGTTAGTTATTCCATAATCGCTCGCACATGGAAGCTCAATTTCTCCTTCTAAAGTTAAATATGGAAGAAGAAGAAAAAAAGATTGCCGATTGCTGGGTTTTGCATAATAAACCTGCACCTTTAGCCAATTAGTTGAATGGAAGATATCAAGTAATTACTATCTATTTTTAAGTTGATGGCTTTCCATTCTTTTTAAACTGCCCATTCTACTTCTCATAAGTGTAATGGCAATTTAATTAAGCCTCAGGGTCTGGACCCCAGTCAGGACGGTAAAATAAATCACACCAATTAGAACAATAGAAATAGAAAACCTTTTATTTCAAGTGTGTTTTTCTACACTAGTGATAATAGTTTGAACGTAGTTTCAAGGTTGTAAATAAAAGGAAAATGTAGACTTAAATAAAAAGACAGGTAAAGAAGGTGACATGTGTACAGTGTACAGTATGTACAGTTCTGATCTATTGAACTATTTTAGAAATGAGCAGTACTTTGTTATATTAACCATTTTTATTTTCTAATTTAGCACATTTAATCTATATTTAACTCCAGGTCCAATCTTTATTCCTTTTGTTTTTCTCCTCAGTTCTATTTTTGCTTTTTTGTTTCCTGCCGTATATATACTTCAGAATTTGGAAAGAGAAACTGACCACTTTTGACCAAATTGCAAGAGCTACTTACGTCCTCTTCTCATAGAGTGCAATCACTCCAGAAGAAGAAAGAGAGCGTGCGTATGAACTTCATGCTGTGCTGACATGGATTCGGGCATAATTCTGAAGCAGTTTAAGCATGTTTATGCAAAATCTGCCATTAAAACCAGCCTAAACCCCAGGTGTTTAAAAAAAAAAGCTCTTTGAATCCACATCTCTCCACCCCGGTCTATTGTGACTGTCCGGTAACAATTCTGCACAAAGGACAGTGTCCACATAGAGAACAGATGAGAGAACAAGAGGCTGAGCTGATGCTCAGATCCCTCTATGGTTTAACTCATCCACAGGGAGATACAGTGCACTGCCCTCACAGGCTAAAATTAGCCCCTAGCTTACAGGATGGCTGTCTCAATGCACTCAGTGTCTCCTCTGCTGCCTACATCTTTATTCATAACTCAGTAGAGCTCTCTCTATCCCTCTGTTGGGTGTGTGTGTGTTCACATTCATTATAGTTTGGTGACATTATAGGAAAGTCCAACAGGCAGAGGACAAGACAAAGACAGAGGGGAGAGAAAAATCAAAGGCGACTAATAAAGGTGTACATTCTTGGGGGATTGCGACAAGACTGGCAAACAGGAAGTAGCACTTTGGTCCCTCTTTGAATTACAAATGATTCCCAGAAGGCAGAAATAGAAAAGGGTCGACTGCTTGTCTGCACTTTCCTCTTTCAACTAATGCATAATCGAAAAGCACAACAAAATAGAC
This sequence comes from Cottoperca gobio, assembly GCF_900634415.1. Lineage (NCBI taxonomy): Eukaryota > Metazoa > Chordata > Actinopteri > Perciformes > Bovichtidae > Cottoperca > Cottoperca gobio. Next base: position 16,606,744 of record NC_041366.1, on the reverse strand, counting down.
TGAAGAAAGCAGGGTGCAGACTCTAGGGGAAAGCAAGTGATAAGGTCACGTGTGTGTGTGTGTGTGTGTGTGTGTGTGTGTGTGTGTGTGTGTGTGTGTGTGTGTGTGTGTGTGTGTGTGTGTGTGTGTGTGTGAAGGTCGCAGAAAGGTTTTTACGAATTCCCAGGGACCATTTCACTTTGCTGTGAAGCCTTGGCGACCTCTGGGTCAAGCTGAGTCAAGCTGAGTCACCGAGGGCAGAGAGGAAAGATATAGAAACTCATTAACGCAACGTGGGATTTGTTTGGGTTTGTGTTTCAGGGGCACAGGTTTGAAAAGTCTGCTTGTGGCAGCAGGATGCCACGAGGTATTAGTCTATTAATAGAGGCTGCAGGTGTAGATCACTGGTCAGGTCGCAGGATTATACACAGGATAACCTTCATCGTGATATGTGAGGATGCATTTTAACTATTTGAAACTGTGAAGTGTTGCAGTTGTTACTACTACTACTACAACTACTCTCTACGTACGAGGACACACACTTTGTCTCCATGTAGCACTTTACTTGTAATAAATATAATGAATATGAGCAACTTTTATGTGCATCCAACATCTTTCGTATGCTAATAAATCAGTGAAGGAAGAAACAAGAGGAAGTTAAACTGCTAAGGTTTCAGAGGATCTGTGTTCCTGTAGTGGAGAGCGGGTCATATGCGACTGAGGATGCTTAACAGTCCTCAGTTTTCACAACTTTCAAACATGCACATATTGCATCGTCACTCAGCAACTTTCTGTGCCGGAGTGTTGATGAGCAGCACTGAGGCCACAGGGAGGGAGACGGGACATGATGTTAATGGAGAGGGTTTAAATACACGCCTGCCACTGTTTTTATTTTCTTGATTAATTCATTCCACGGTGACATTTCCAAGTGGCTTGTTTTGTCTGACCAAAGATCAAAAGATTAAAAATGGCAGGCAGTTAATCCTCACAATTTGGAAAGTGGAAGAAGCTAATGTTTGATATAATATGTTTTACTTTTAAACATGACTAAAGCCATTATTAAAATAGTTACTGATTAGTTTTACTTAATGGACTAATTGTTTCAGCTTGTTTTTAGAGGAGAGCTCGTCAGCTGCCATGTACGTAGCTGAGCAAGGGCTTCTTCCAAAAGGTATTTGGGGCTTCTGAATGGTTGCATTACCTGCCTGTCAAACTCCACAGTTCTGTGGTCTGATGTGATGTTGGGCTGTTTTCCTTCATCAATCTATTGATTAGATTGTGTGACCGTCACACTCTGCTTCTGATGATCCGCGTAGTTTCAAAGTCTCACCTGACTTGTATAATCCAACACATGCAGTGTTTCTGCATGATTGTGCCCCTAGGTCATAGGTTGAGGTTAGGGTTGAGGTTGAGGTTGTCCTGTACAATATTAAACCACCTGCTCTCATTACAAATACACAGGAGAGGAAAGCAGTGACGGTAAATTACTATTTCACAACAATTGACCAAGCCAGAATGTTTCTCCAAAGGTTTCTCAGCCACCGTACGTTGTCGTTACGTACGACTGCAGGAGATAGGTAGCACCGACTGGGAGCCAGAAGCACCACCAATACTCTTGGTTGGCATGAGGAAGATATGGGCTTAGAATTAAGTGAATGAAGCTTAAATTTGACAGCGGCATAGGTCAGCATAATCCTCTAATATTGGAGAGACAAACGGCCAAGACTTGCTGTGATAGCGGCACAAGGTCACACGCTGGTCGTGTCCAGCCAGCGCGGCGCTCATTCACATTTGGCACGTCCTCATCCATTCATCAGTCCAGTACCGTAGACTAGACTAGACGAGGATTTGGACCTGGAAAGTGTCATGTGTTCACACACACACACACACACACACAAATATACTTCTATGAACAGGGTTCGTAATACCGTTGGCAGCCGAACTTACTCCATGTGCTACAGTGCGAGTATGAAGAAGACAGAGGGGGATCCAACAAGTGTTTCGCTTTTAAAACTTTTAAAGTGTTTACAGCACAATCTGTCAGGTTGGTGTCCGTACTGTAGGCTGACTGACCTTTTGAATCTGCTGTGCAGAGAAAAGAACATGCAGAAGAATTACTCATCATCAAGCTGTGGGACACGCAATTACAAAGTGTTCTTTATGCATCTTCAAATTGGACACGAGTGACCTCTGTTTGAGGTTAGTGAGGATTAGCGAGGGACTAATTTGAGGGGATTAAATCCACCACTGGCTATTACATTGAAGGATGAAAAAACTGCTTCCAGGAAAATCTGGAATTCTCCCGCTTAACTGTGACTTGTAAATCTCCTTTTTGGATCTCTCTTGGTGTTACTTAATCACAAAATTACAGTTGAACTTGGATTTGAAAAATAATATTATCATGTAATGGGAATTCACTGGGATTTAGCAAGTCTCGTGTTTTCCTCCTTATTCTTCTATAAACCAGAGAAGTTTAGTTTTTTTTAAAGTTTATTTAAAAAGAAAAAGACTCCTGAAGACAGTGCATGCCTTAGCATATAAAGCTGGATATGGAATATTATATATAAAAGACTTCCAGTGCTTTTCTCTCCGCCCAAAGAAACGCATCTTACTGTAAGTAATTCCACTTCACATGCCTGTAATGCCAGTATGCGCAATCATGTTGATATATGTATAGTTCAGAAGTAAATACGCATAAATAGAGTTGGCATTATTTCATTGCTTCAGGCAGAGTACTGTACACTCTGAGAAGCTAATCAGTCTGCAACTCTGTCTACAATGCAGACTAGAAAAAGACTATATATATATATATATATATATATATTTAAAATATGTTCAACTTCTCTCCACGCCGCGTTCAAGAAACGCTGTAAAAAAACGGTTGTTTCGCTAGATAAAAAGCTGCGGATCTGCAGCAGCACTGAGCAGTACTTTAAGGTAATGATGCCCAACGGTAATTCATAGCCAGAGACTTAATTAAAAGGCAGCTGGTGATCAATGTGATCTTTACACAGACAGAAAACAAGTAGTGATCTATTATTGTAACACGGGGAACTTTTAGAAGAGCTGGTCATTATTTATCCTGCCCGGCAGGCACAGTAAAGCATGAATGAGTGCGAGTGAGTACTTGTAAGAAGTCAGTGAAAGGGTTATTACTAATAAAATATACTATTAAAAGTTAAAGTCATAATGCAGAACGGCTCCAGTACTACATACTGCATGTTATTGGATTATAATTGATGTATTAGCCGGTCGATCTGGGGATAATTTAAACTACTTCATAAACTGCTGTTAAATCTATAACAATACTTTTTGAGCTGATCATTCTGTATGAAAAGAATCTGAATCTTCAACGCTTAAAAATAAAAGTGGAGTAAAAGGACAATATTTCCCTTTTAATATTTCCCTAGTAAATACCTCAAAATGAGTGCAGTACTTGAGTAAATGTACTTAGTTACTTGCCGCCATTGCTGCTCTCTAAACTATCAGCGAGAGATAGAGAGGATTAAAAACAAAGTTATTCTCAGTTATGTTGATTAACATGCCGCTCGTTCATCTTGTTGTACATCAAGACAGTAAAACGTTTGCATCGCTCCACTCCACTGCCAATAATGAGCCACAAAAAGGTAGCGCCGTAGTGATATAACCTCACATTACAGATGAAACTAATTGCAAATCACACGTTGAAGTGTTTGCCACAGTTGGTTTTCTTTCCAAGCTCGCAAAACAAATTATGGACTGGGGACTTATTTGAAGTTTTAGTATGCTGCTATTGTTTTCTTTATTGTGTGTGCAGTCATTTGGATGTAAATGATGCCGCACATTTAATCTACAAATGTTTGAATGTAGCCTTGTGAATGTAGGTGTGCTGTTTTAGAGGGTGTGGTAATATTGTTTCTTTATTGGATTAGCCCACTCCAACCATCAATCAATGCGTTCATTTAACCGCTAATCCCTTGGAAATGTGTCAATCACGAGTTAAAATAAAGGCTCTTTCCTATGGGAGTTCATCAACTCTGTTTTCCTTCACTTCTGTTTCCGTCAGCACTATTCTCCACTTCTTCCTCTAAGCACATCGCACTGTACTGCGAGCGTAGCTGCCATGCCCACTGTCTCACCCGCTCTGCGTCTATTTTGGTCGCGTGAGCGTGATAACCTCAACACTACTGTTCTGCCTTAATCTGTGCTCAACCATTCAGAGCGGCAGAGGCAGAGGCAGCATGCTCTGGGGCGAAAGCTCACACAGCCACGGGGGTCACATGTAGGATACTGTGTTGTTATTATAAACATTAATTGAAATGTCATAGAAGAACCTCTTCTATCAGTATCTATGTATCATGATCCGCAGTGTGCTGAGCCTTCCTTTTGTAATAATGTTCCCATGTGGGGATTATTGTATGCAATTAATGTATGCAGTTAATTTATGCACATTCTTTTAGACATTTCTTTTAAGGCTTAAGGCTCGACGCAGGGGAAAAAGGTGGAAGGGGAAGAAGTGAATGTATTTATGGATGAGGAGGAGGTTGAATGTTCTATTGATTTGTACCTGTAACCTGAGCAGCGGTAACAAAATAACAGCGGCTCAGCTCTACGAAAACAGGTACACACACGACTGACATCTCCAAACACGAGCGAGTGAACTGAGTGAACACTGATTACCCATCAGTCCAATCAGAACATTTCTGAGAAAACAAATGTATATGTTCGGACATATTGTTCAAAAAGTCGCCAGTAGGCTCGAGAACAACTGTTTTTCAAAACATGACCCATTTCCCCTCCTATTGTCTGCGTATGGAAGTCTGTCTCAGCAGGACAGTTTGACTGAGGACACTGATTTAATTCCTGGAATGATGTTGTCAGTTAGTGTATGATGGAGGAAAGAAGGAAAGAGACAAAGAGCTGAGAGATAACCGGGAGGTGACGGAGAGGCATGCTACATCCATCCAAGGCGCTGCTGCCTGCTATCAGTAAACAGAAGCAGACTCATTCTCTAAAACATCTAGAAAGATACACGAGAAGAATGCGTTGGACTTCAGTTAGCACTATTTGTCTGCAGACGGCGTACGTATATTTTCATTGATGATAGTTGATGGACGCCTCTTGGCCTGTAGGGAGTATTCAGCACGTCTTGCAGTAGATATTTGATTTGTATTGGAAGATATTGCCAATTACCAATGATATGTTGGCCACTTGGGAGCAGCGGAAACAAGTTGTGAACACATGTCACCTCTTGAGTTTATGTGGTGAACTTGCCAATTTACACATCCAGCAGTTACGCAGAAACATCATCTTTCCTTTAGAGTTGTGTTTCAATATATTCTCTGTCAGCTCGGTTGTTGGTCTCTACCAACTCCTCAGGGGAAATATCTGACTCCTAAACAGATATGCGCTCCGCTGTAGTCACCGGCTTGTTGCTAACTGTTGAAGCACGGTGCCTCGCAGGTAGTGTGCAGTAGATTTCTAGAGGTTTAAAGCAGGTCGCCGGAAGCGACGTAATGAGAGCGGAAGAGAGAGTGGAACCAAAAGAGTAAAGTTGCAGGTCAGACAGTTTAACAATGAGCTGAACTCATCAATGAATTTAGTTTAATTTTGTTCACCACTAGGAGCTCTCCCATTATGCTAAGCTAAGCTAACTGACGTCGCTTGTATATACGTAGAGTGGTATCGATCTACTCATCTAACTCTGCACAAAATATTTCAAATGATTTCAATTGTCTGACGACTTAACAATTTCATTTTGGACTTTGAGGAGTAACAATTTACATTTTTGTGAATCTTGTGGGCATTTGTATTTTTGTATTTGAAAACACAGCAGGAAAGGAAGCAAGAGAGGGAAAAAAGAAATCGGCTCGAAGCAGTTTTTTGCAAATGTCATGGAGGAGTGAAGGAGAGGAAGGGCGACTGCTGTATCTGGAGTTGTGGTTGTGCTAAGAAGGCAGTCAGGGAAGATTAGCGCCCATGTGAGAGCAGGAGGGATTTGACTGGATTGCACGGGGGTGACCTGCTGTGCTCATGCAAACATCAGCAAAATGAACACTTCCTTCCACATTTCACAGCGAGGGCACACTTTGCCCGAAATACCACGACCAATTACCAAATCTAGACCTCTCACCAGTACATGTATAAGGCTATCTGCTTCCATTTTACCTGCAGATCTACATCCTTGAAGTTATTGTCTTCGCTCGCAGGATTTACCATGATGCATATTGTATTATAATCAGCAAAACATTAAGTCCTAAATCCATAATAATGCAATAGTTCTGTAAATACACAGCCATACGGGGGCGCTGTGATATTATAACACATAACCCAAAGTGGAGCACCGGCACATTATCTAGTCTCACATACCTCCGACTGTGTCGCAGCATCATGAGTAACTACACTTGATATGCTATCTAATCTGTGCTGCAGTCACAAATGGACATCCATAATAACACTTCCCTATGATGTAATAATAGCTCATTGCTATAGTGATGCTCGTATACGAGACAATACAAATTGCTGTGTTTGGATACATAACAGCTAGACTTCAATAGATGATCACAGCAGCCGTTATGACAGATGGATGAAGGGTGCTTCTGTTAATCCATCCTCCTCCAACGTTAACTCTTGGGAAGTGAGAGTGGAAGAACCCGAAATGCTTCATTAGTTACAAATTAATTATTTTTGCACAAGGCATCATTACAGGATGTCTGCCATGAGTGGTGTTACTCCCCTCTAAATAACCAATGGATCATTGTGGGCCTCGTGGAGAATCAGTCAGTGGAGTATGGAGAGAGTGTAGTACACAGATCTGAAGAGCTTTCCTCAGCTAACTACCAGGGATCACCAATAATGTCTTACACACACAGAGACACACACACACACTCACAGACGGCAACCACTAACAACGGCCGAGCGAACAAAAATAACCCGAGATTAGCCTAATCTCCACCCTTATCACTTCAGCCCCCTCCCAAGACTGTATCTGTCGTCCGTCTGCTTACTGTACTGTGCACACCATGAGGAAGGACACTTGTGCTCACAGGGGGATATCCCACGGGGACGGACCGACGATCAAAGCCCGCTTTCGCTGATTTCTTCTCTTACTCAGAACTCTAGCGTTAATATAAATCACGAAAAGTATTTATATTGTTGCTGAATGTCAAAACTTCCAAGTTTAAAAACAAACAAAAGCTCAAATATAAGCAGCAGATGTTGGAAGAAGTAGCAGATGTTGATTTAGTTTGGCTGTTGTGGGGCTGCTCGAACACTCACACCCCAGGCTCAATAACAGAAGATGGCAGTGTGTGTGTGTGTGTGTGTGTGTGTGTGTGTGTGTGTGTGTGTGTGTGTGTGTGTGTGTGTGTGTGTGTGTGTGTGTGTGTGTGTGTGTGTCGCTCTGGTTCAGTCATTTGTATAGCATGAAAACATGGTTCCATTTTATTTTTTGGGGGGGGGAAAGAACTCTGATTAAAAGACTTTTATTTGTCTGTATTGCATAAGATTTGGCCTCCTGTCTGGACAAACTACTCCTTCTCGTTTCCTCCGTCTGCCTCTCGGCATCACTGCCTGTCTGTCTCTCTGTCTTTTCTGTGCGGACGTGTCTGTTTATATCTTACATCAAATAACGGGCCAAACTGAGAGACAGACTGACAGTGACAGTAAGAGATGAAGAAACAGAGACAGATATCAAGAGGCACTCTCAGCGGACGAGTATACAACATTTCAAATGTCATAAATCAGCTTACAGTGATGGTGTGATAGAAAGTGACCTGTAAAGCCAGGTACACAGGGAAGCTCCATGAATATGATCTATAAGCAGTTTTTACACACACACACACACACACTTTAATGTCCTTATGTTGTCACAGTGGACAGAACATTTGTTTATAAAGAGAAAGAACACTAACAGCATGTCTCTTAGACTTTTTCATTTTTAATTGACAGCACAGAGTTTAGCACAATAGCAAAAACAACAACATCTGTCAACTTCAAGTACAACAGTTATGCATGTATAATCAATGATCTCATTATTGGTTTAAGCCTGTTTGTCCATTTAACTGCTGCAGACATGTGCGCGTGACAAATTGATTCACATTTAGGTGGAAAGGGTTTAGCTACTCTAATCTAGGCAACAAGAAAAACAGCCTTGTTTTAAGCGTCGTGAATTCTTTAGATTCAGTAGTTGTTGTTATTTTTAGCCTGAGACATAAGAGAAAAAGCATAAAGAGCTTTAATTGATCCTTGAAAACACATTGTTTTAATAGACGTAGTGATTCATTTGTTTATTTCAAGCTCGAAACACAAAGGCTGCTGACGATATAGTCTTTTTATTAACCTATATTTCCCCTCACTGCCTCCCTCTCCCTCCTCCTGTTTGATCACGAAGGCATCTACATGACACACTTTTGTCGTGCGACTGTACGTGTGGCGCATCCAATACGCGATATGATATCAAGAGCAACGCCGCCTGCACATCAACTCCAATCCACACTTATTAATAATTGAACCAATACATTTTAATAAAAGCGTGTATTGGAGCTGCTGTGCAGGCATTTCTCATTTTAATCACCTCGTATTCAAAGTGTGTGTAAAACTACTTCCAGTCTCTGAAGTGTAGCTGTGGCCTTATAATCAGTGTGTTTAAAACTATACTTTCCCCTGTACTTTAAAACCACGGGTCTGACAATTAACTTTGTACTCTAATCCGTATGATCAAGCACTCAACACTCTACTTCAGTTAACAAGACCAACTAGCCACAGAAGGAGCACTAAGTGACTTGGCAATGTGGGAAATGGGTTAAATCTACAGGGGATGAAAGGGGGAAACTTGTTCTTTCCGGCGGTCGAGTGGGGATTTTCCAGCCCGCGGGGCCAAGAGTGAGCTTCCCTCAGTGAGCAGAGCAAGAACGCGATTCAAAGCACATTATGTTCATCATCAGGGAGCCGTGTCTTAAAACAAAGAGGACAACAACACAAGAGGGGGGAGAACACTGTCGAGCCCATTAGGTTGTGCGTGTGTGTGCGTGTGTGTGTGCGTGTGTGTGTGTGTGTGTGTGTGTGTGTGTGTGTGTGTGTGTGTGTGTGTGTGTGTGTGTGTGTGACTTTAGTCGCTTGTTTTTGTGCAGTTGTCACAATCAGAATAAAAATGTGGTTTATAGCCAAGGAGGTTTTCACATACAAGGAATTTGCTTTGGTGTGTAATGGTGCTAACATAAACACAGTAGGAGAAATAAAGAATAAGAGCAAATGTGTGTGTGTGTGTGTGTGTGTGTGTGTGTGTGTGTGTGTGTGTGTGTGTGTGTGTGTGTGTGTGTGTGTGTGTGTGTGTGTGTGTGTGTGCTGCACTAGAAAGAGCTGCTCCCCCAACAAATGTGAGCTGATAAATTTAGTACATTATTATCTGTGGGAGAAAGATAATTCTACATTTTAAATCCCTTAATATATTTAATGACGCACAAACTAAAGCTCAAATGAATCAAGTGACAACTGCGGTAAGAGAAATGACAATATACAGGATTTAAACGGCACATTTATTTGCATATTTTTTTGTGTTATTAATAGCGTGTTCATTGTCCGATGTATTTAACGTCGACGCTGGTGCTATGACACTTTACAGGGAAAGGTTTCCCTTCTCACTCACAACATGTCAAATGTGTGACAGGCAGATTGTCACACATACAGACACGTGACAGAGCTCTTTAACCCCCTGCAGGCTGCAGCTCACACACTCCAGACAACAAAGGTCTGCTTCGCCTCCAACAGCCTGCACAGTCATGCTCTGCAGTACCACATACAGGGTGGGGTGGGGTGGGGGGGTATTCCCAAATCTGTTTATACAATGACCAACAAAAAATGCTACCACACCCTGTTGTGTCCTCCAACAGCAAAGCACATTATCCAAAGCGGAGCTACCATCTGATTTGCACGCACAAGCCTTCCTGTCAGAAAGTCAAACCTGAATGAAAAAGATACAAAACACTTCTACGTCACATTTCATTTAACTCACGCTTTTGTCCAAAGCGACTTACAATAAGTGCAAACAATCACACGGATGCAAGAACCTTGCAAGTACATTAGTTTCAAATCGGTATAATCATTTTAAATGCAGTACAATAGCTTCAAATAAGCCAAACCGAAGTAAGTGCTACATACAGACATAATTGTCTCTAATTAGTTATTGGCCAAGTTGCTGTAGAAACAGGTGGGTTTTCAGTCTGTGAAGATTTCTGCTGACCTGATATAAATGGGGGAAGCACGCTCGTGGTTGACATGAAAATGCTAATTTGTTCGCAAGTTTTTTCCATAAAAAGGGGCAGCTGTTTTAAGACTTGCTCAACCAAATGGGATAAATCATGCACAAGCACCACTGTGGAGCTTGAACACTGATGAAAGAAGAAGAGGGAACAGTCACTGTTCCGTAGCCAATTGCTTCGTAGCACTGGACAGCACATTTGCTTCCTCACTGCTACCCTTTCGCCCAATTATGGATATCGGTCGATGGTATCCGCACAGCGCTTGTATTTAGCTGTATCCTAATTCTTTATCATCATGTTCCTTTTGTTCCGTTGTGTTGCTGTTGTTTGAGATGAAAGCACAGGTTAAATCTGAACTGCACCTTTTATTTAACGAGCCTTTGAATTTACTAAACGTCAGCAGACCAGTGGTGGAAAAGATCATTAATAATAAAGCACTAAGCTCTGAAACAATCCACCTGCAAAATAATAAGTCTTAATAAGCTGGAAGGACATAAAGTGAGATACCGAACAAAAGGAAAAGCAACAAAAAATCACTTCAAACGGTGGAGGAGCACCAAAGCAGAGACAGGTGACTCAGATCGCAGCTGCGTGGAGGATGTAGGTGGCACTGATATGATTGATGTGTCCCTAGATGTATCCAAACGCACACTAGAAATGTCTCGTCAGAATCACATTGTGCGTTGGATATCGAGTTTATTACAAGTGCATCGTTTGTCTCCTCTTGAAAAAGGTGGAGAGATTCCACTGTATATTAATCTGTGATCATTCGCCTTCATGCAATCTGTAAAAGCTCAATCTAGCGGACTTGTATCGCGTTCCTTCAATGCGTGTGCACTCCACTCGTGACGCACAGGCTGCTGCCTCCGTTTGCTAAATGACAAACCAGATTTACAAAAACAAGTTCCAGTGTCCCAACTTTGTCTTGTTGGGGCAAATTAAATATAACCAACCAGCTGTGCAGCCTCGGCTACGTGTGCACGGAATCTGGGCTAACTAACACCTGCGCCGAACTTAACATGTCCTGAGTTGTACAACTTTCCTTGCACAGTTACTGTAAATCTCCAGGAGCAGCAGCAGCAGTGTGTCATTTCTTTTCCAGGAACTCAAAATTGAACTCCAAATATTATCTGATTCAATTGTGTGCGAGTCATTATTTCCATTATTTGTCTTCGCTGCAGTGAGGATGGATAATTACAGTATATTTCAGGAAGGAAACAGATCGCCTGTGCTAACAAGCTGTCATATGCCACCCCTATGCTACTGGGTATAAAGAATCCAGATGCACACAACACATAGACATGACACAGTCCCACAACAGTCCTCAGCCTCGCACGTCACGTCAGATCACATCACATCACATAACAGGAAACAGTTATATACAGTCATCAGCCAGCGGCTCTGCTCCAACAGTTCTTTCACAGTGGAGGGTCCTGCAGCCGGTCGCATCTCTGCTCCCAAATACTGTATGTGTTCTGCAACTAAATGCCATTTAAGAGAAAGATGGTAATGAGGCCAGCCTCCTTTTGGTTATCCTCCTACTGTATAAATGTAATTCTCTGTTCTCTGTGGTGAATGCATCGTAGACTTATAGATTCATGTTGTCTTTGTGTAGCGCCGCAGTCACTGTGATAAATCGCATGTAGGTGCAGTTTGAACGGAGCGGCGGTCGATGGCATGCAAACGAACAAACAAACACTATTGGGTCACGTTTTCAAAACCTTTGTAATTACAGCTTGTAATTGAAGTAAGGACAGAGAGAAGGAGGCTCAATGCAGTAGAACATCAATCAGGGGAACATAGTACTGGAATCAGTGTTGCTTTTGTGGGATACACACACACACACACACACACACAGATAAATGTAACACATACTGCCCTCCTCCCTCTGTTTCTTCTCTCTCTCGATTTCCATCTGTCTTTCTTGCTCTATCTTTCAACCCCTCGCATGATTCAGCACACCTTCTGTGTGTGTGTGTGTGTGTGTGTGTGTGTGTGTGTGTGTGTGTGTGTGTGTGTGTGTGTGTGTGTGTGTGTGTGTGTGTGTGTGTGTGTGCCTGTGCTTATGCACCTGTGTCCCAGCATGGGACTGGAGCGGAGGCCTCGAGGCACTGAGGACTTGGCGTAGCTATTCAGAGACAGGTGAATCAAGTCCACAGGAGTCCATCAACCAAAGACGACTAATCTCCTTCAACACCTCACTGTCTCTTGCTGAGGTAGCAAATTATACTACACAGTGACATAATCATGATCTCCTTTCTATCTTACGATGCCTGTGCCTTCTGTCAGATTATTATATTGTATATAAATATTAAATGTTATTCTTTTACTGTTGAAAATGCAGCCCTCTTATCAACCTGCTCTTGTCTCAGACCTTGATATGAAGTCTGTCTTTCTTTACATGAATGTATGCAAGTGCCGTGTGCGACAGGTAAAGAAGAGCTATTTTTCTAACAACGTATATCAAGAAACACCTTTAAAGTTATGTCTCGACAAACATCCACACCTCCGCTGTCTGTTGACAGTCTAAAGATAGAAGTCTGCTGGGAGACTTTCACACTATAGTGTGGGTTATTTCAGTGGAGACCAAATGTAGTCCGCGTGAAGTAGTACTTCTCCCACGCTGTGAACTACACACCCAGGTTAGTTTATATTTCCCCTCCTTTTAGATCAATTTACAGACTGAGCTGTGAATCAAGCGTGCACCTTTGGACGAGGGATCCCTGCGGACACTATAATTAAACAGACCTTTGCATCATGCTGTGCAGTCGGCTGCAGCAGGTACTACCGATCTCTTGTTAAAAACAAAAAACAATTAGGCAGCTTAAAAGACAGATCTTCAAAGCAGTATCTTTTCCAGGCATTAGCGTAACATGAATAGAACAATCTGATCTTGAGAAGTGACTCAGTCTCTCACGTTGATGTTGCTTTTGTGTGACAGCTCCGTGATTCTGATGCTGACAAAGTGGAGCTGCACATAAAGGCGGCTAGCAAAGCGGACACTCGCTACAGGCAGCTGCAATGTGCGTCACACACATTCACTTTACTTTAAATATATAAAGAATATAGATCTTATTGCACGCCGGAGATCATGAAATAAACCAACATCAGGGATTCAGGGGAGACTCCACTTTACATCAAGACTGCACACTGTGCATACACAACTCTGGTGATGACACGATGGCTTGAGATGATGACGCAGACTTACAAAGAAGAAGAAGTGTACCGCTCAGGAAGTGCACTGTGTGTCTTATCAGCGTAGTGGCTCGGCACGTTTGGGGTAGGAATACGATTCTAAAGTAAGGTGGGAGGTGAAACCGATCACTTTACCTCATGTCTTGCTACCGTAGTATGTTTGTACTAATTATAGGGGTTGGCAGTCATTGTGTAACTCAGCATGTGTGACAGTGTGTAACAACAACAGTATCATAATACAGTTGACTGTGCAACATGACCAGACAACATGTATTGTGATACACATCAATATATGTTCAACTAGAGAGAAAAACAAGCCTCGAAATTGGAGGTAAAATGCATCTACCGCATGCATTCACTCTATTATTAAGTAGCTATTTATTAATTACGGTTAAGTAGGGTTACAGTGTGTAACACAAACACACACTTAAATGTCAATAGGACAAATCTCCCTCAGTATCAAAATTATCATGACAGATAGATAGATAGATAGATAGATAGATAGATAGATAGATAGATAGATAGATAGATAGATAGATAGATAGATAGATAGACAGATAGAGAGATAGAGAGAGAGAGAGATAGATAGATAGATAGATAGATAGATAGATAGATAGATAGATAGATAGATAGATAGATAGATAGATAGATAGATAGATAGATAGATAGATAGAGAGAGAGAGAGAGATAGATAGAGAGATAGATAGATAGATAGATAGATAGATAGATAGATAGATAGATAGATAGATAGATAGATAGATAGAGAGAGAGATAGATAGATAGATAGTTGTACAGTCTGCCACTGAACACGCTCCTCTACCGGGTGAATGTGCTGTGCAGAGGCTGGTGGGCGTTGTCCAGGATGGATGACAGTTTCTCAAGGGTCCTTCTCTCTGCTACTGTCATCAGGGAGTCCAGCTCTGTGCCCACTACAAAGCCAGCCTCTGCTAGTTTATTAATAAAAGATATATAGTAATATAATAATAATAATAAATTGTTATTTGTTATTTGTCGCACTAATAGAGATTATACAAGCTTAGACTAATGTTAGATCTCTAGTTGTGCCGTGTGCTAGATTAGCTTGCAAAAGGTTGTACTAAATTTCCAACGCAGCATCACTGAGAGAAACAATAATTAGGTCCCAACAGATGTCTTATAAAACAATGAGTCATGACTCTTCTGCAGAGAACATACTTTATCAAATATGGTAAATAGTTTCAGTTTGCTATGTCTAAAGTGTGACCACTAACATGTTTTAGTCTGAAGCTGAGATGTTCATCATAATTCTCAATTATGGTCACTATACCTTTAACTGAGAAAAGGCTGCAATATAAGATGAGTCATAACATGAGTTAAGTAATACAGTTCTGTAAAGGGCAGGTTTACTAATAAGTTCAAACTATTGTAGAGTCACGGAGTAATTCTGTGCAGGGCCTCATAAAATGGGTAAGGGGGGGGGGGGGGGGGGGGGGGGGGGGAGCTGGTACGCTGCCACAAGCCCAACCTGAGCCCTTGTGCTCGAGCTGGGATCTGGCGGGAGGCCTGGTGGCTGTGATGAGCCAGATGTGGCACTGGGAGCTGTGGGGTTTCTCTACAGCAGTTTGAAAATGTTTCCCCCTTGGTCTGCTTTCTGCATGTTTTATATTAAACACAATTAACCAACCTCAGCACTGAACGGGGTGGTATCTAAATCTATCCCCGGAAGATCTCTCCGACAGGTATATCCAAAGGTTAAAAGCAGAAGTTGGAACTGCGACTGTAAGGTCATTGGGATAATTAGCTCTGTATCTGAGAGGACATGAATTAATAAGAATAACATGAGGGAGGCAGGGTTAGCAACGAATAGGAGCATGGGGGCAAAAGTGCCCTTGAAAGATCTAAAAATGCCTTTGAAAAGAAAGATGAAATATAGCTACAGGCGCATATTCAGCAGACGTGTCGGGGAGCAACATTAGCATTTTATTTGGAGTCCAATCGTCACTCTCCATTTGCACTCTGTTTTGGTCTCCACCAACTCCAGAGGGAAATATCTGGAGCTGTGGCTGATAAATTCTACATATTTACCTGCTAGTCGCTAACTTTGTTTCTGATGTTTGGTGCTGCGTGGGGAAGTGTGCAGAAGGTTTATCAGATTATTTTTTGGGTAATGATCGTAAAGAGCTGAAAGATGCTAAAACGCTGAGTAGAGATGAGGGGAACTGCAGAATCGAGGGATAATTCTTTGTGGGTCAAATGACCTAAAATGCTTAAGATCATATCAAAAAGGCAACAAGCACAATCACACGGATATGAGAAGAATCACTGAGTTACTTCCAGATGTGTAAACCGTGCACCAGCCTCCATTTGGTTGGTGCACGGTTTAAATTGTGGTGTTTCAGTGCACAGCGTATATTTACTGCTCTGCCTGACCTTCACACTGTTTGCTGCAATTTCCCTAAGCACTGTGCATTGCAATAATCATGTGTGAGCAAACAAATGAATTAATGATTGAACAAAACGCACAGAGGAGCCTGCATACAGATAGAAATAGTAGCATATAGTAGCATGAACACCACAAGTAATTGGAAATAAGCAGTGGCTATAAATGCTGTGATACATTGCATTGGAGAATTGTTGAGCAGATGTATATTGTATTTCCTTATCAAATAAAAATGAAATGAATAAGCTGGGGTCAGAGAACTAAATAAATTCCATTTTAAAATGCAGAATAGGTAGTATTAATACTAATTCCAACTATTGCATTAAATATAGAATTTCTTTCTTCAAATCTTTATTTATATGACTAATTGGCACAGCCAGATGGAGTCATCTACTACTCCTCTCTAATGAGTGACAATGGGAGTAAGATGTAAATGCATCAGTTCCTTTGTGGGCTCTATACTGTTACCACTCAGCTGTTTTACTTAGACCATAATAAACCCAGCAGCCGCTTCCCAGAAGTACTGTCCGTGAGAGGTTCCTGTTTTAAGTACTCTTAACAAAGGAAAGCCAACTATTTACTATTAAATGACTTAAGCAAAAATCTTTACAATCCTTTTAACATGTATAGGTGCTCCTGTGAGGCTGAAAGGAAGCTGGTCGGAGTGTGAGGCCCGGGAGAAGAAGCAGAGGACACCACAGAATAAGACCAAGAATGTTGGCGGAAAAACAAATCTGACTTAGCCCAGTTCTGGGTCCAGCGCTGATGAAATAACAACCCTCTTTACTTCCCAGATGGAGGGAAGAGCTGGTGACAAAGTGAAAAGAGGGGGGCAGGGAGCACACGACAGATGAAGGAATGACGGACACGCAGGCTGCAAGATGATTTATTGTTGAAATGCACTCTCTGAATAACTAACGGGGTCCATCCCAAGGCTGATGTGATGATGTTTCACTGCTTGAAACCCGCTATGACGGCAGGAGACTGTATTTGTCCCTCCATTAAAGTGCTAATCCTGCATCCTACACCTAACATGTTACGACAGCTTGGAATATTTCCACCGAGTGCCTTTTCTTTCCTCTCACGCCTCCTGTGGATGTGTCTGATTCGCTGTTGTTTTATGATTCGGTGTGTCTATTTAATGTGGTTACACCAAAAATAACTGTCCTGTTTCTTTACTGTATTCCTAAGCACACAAAGAGGTTAGACACAACAACATGTGGAGAACGACGTGGTGCTGAAGATGAATGAAAGACAATTGGAGATGTAGAGGAATGACTGAGCATGAGAGAGACAAAGTGCTGTGAGCTCTGCTGTTGTATCCAGGCATTATGACACATCCCTGTATACTGCGCTGCCTCCCTGTATGCTCACTGCAGATTTTCATTAACCTTGCGGCACCGTCTATTTGTGTTTCTAACCTGGTCCATACCATCTCATCCTCCCACTGCATGCAGCTCTGCAAACTATATGGCAATATCATATACAGTACAGCCCGTCTCAATTCATAATCAACTTCCCACATAGTGTGCATGCCAAATATCAAGCAACTAAAAATCCATATGTGTGTGTGTGTGTGTGTGCGTGCGTGTGCGTGTGTGTGTGTACAGTAAATCCACGTTTGGACTGGCGCTTGAATAATGCTCTGCCGAAGCATGACTAATGCTTTTGTTTTTCAAATGTCACATTATGCAGTAAGGGTAATACAACATAGCTTAAAACATACACTGACAGAGAACTATAAGCTACCATAAACACTATAAAAGTCGTCTGCCTCATTGGTACCCGAGCACAAAGATGATCTTTTCCTGCTGCATAAATGTTCACTGATCCATACCATGGGGGCTGGGGATGGGACACGCTGTACAAATGTTACTCGCTCCACAATTTACACCAAGTTCTGTCCAGAAACTGCTCTTGGACTTTAGCCGTTACTGTGCCAGCGAAAGAGCGTGTTTGCCAAATGCATCTTTATACAATAAATAATAAATGTTCCTTTGCAGTGAGTGAACTCCAAAGCTCAGGTCGAGCCCTGACAACAACACAATTTGCTTCAACCAGTGTGTAACAAGTATCATGGATAACAGCAGCGATAACAACAGAGGAGTCAGACACTAAGGGGCGGACAGGGAGCTGTGGGGCAAGGACGTTCGGGACGAGGTGAGCAAGGGCAGTTAGCTCATTAAATGGATTTATAGTCAGCCACTTACATTTTTATTTAAACTACATTTTAAATCAAACTTAATGTCAGCGCTTTTGGTCATGATGTGAACATGTATCCATCTGCTGGAATGCTTCGGTCGTGATATGGAGAAGAACAATCTTTCAGTGTGTAATGAAATCGTTACCAGGGGAAGGAGAAGGCTACAGCTTGGTTAAACATTATATATATATATATCACATATGAATATATCGCTCTCTGTAAATTACATACGAAGCCTTTTCTTCTGAAAGAATGGAGGCATTACTTTTGGTTTCTGATTTTGAATTAATTTCACCCATCAATGAGCTTAAACTGACATTATTACTTGTTATCCACAGATAAGCCTTCTGACCGGTGGTGATTGACAGCACCTATTAGTATTAAACATGCACAATTATATCTGTGCGTTAACCTTTCAAGGTTGTTGCCGTGCTACTGGGAGAAAAAAAACGCCCAGACGAAGACCCACCGTGCAGAACAGAGAACTAAACAACCATAACTCTCTTACTCTGCTGCCCTGCTCTCTGCTTTTATAATCTCCTTCTCTGCTCACCGGTGTACACAGAGAAACACACACATACTCACCTCCTCCCACTGATGTATGTATCTGATGAGTCGGGACAGTCTCAACAGACGCAGAAGACTGAGGATCTTGGTGAAGCGGACGATTCGCAGGGCACGGGCCGTTTTATATACCTCCGAGTCAAAGCCTTTCTCCACTATTAAAAAGATATAATCCACTGGAATGGAGGAGAGGAAGTCCACAACGAACCAGCTCTTCAGGTAATTCATCTTGATGACTTTTGGGTCGAGGATGATCTCTGAGCTTTCCTCGTTGACGATCCCCGTCCTGAAGTTCATGACCAGGTCCACCAGGAAGATGGTGTCCGAGGCCACATTGAAGACCAGCCAGGTGGTGGTAGTCTGCTCTGAGAAGAAGGTTATTCCTACAGGAATGATGATTAGATTCCCCATCATCATGATGAGCATTATCAGGTCCCAGTAGAACCTGCAAAGAGACACACATGAATCAGTGATGCAAGGTAGAAAAACATGTTGCAGACATGCAGGCAGAGTGTGTTCACACAGGTGTAAGTCAACTTTGTCTCAGAGTATAAAGACGTCAAAGTATTGCATCAAAATCCTCCATTAAGGCTGTAAAGCTAAGATTGAGTCAAGAAAGCATTAAAGTAAAGGTTGTAAAGAATATACAGAGTCTCCAGCGGCTCTGCTAGGCGATACAACACAGCAGGGCTTTGAGATGAATGCTAACGTCAGCATGCAAACATGCTTACAATTACAATTGAAAGTACAGCAGAGGCTGATGGAAATGTTTTGCAGGTATTTAAAAATATTTAAATGTTGACGTGATTATAGCAGGATCGCCAAAGTTATTACATTTCACCCTGAGGGGAACATAAACGTCTGTACCAAATTTCATGAAAATCCATCCGATAGTTGTGGAGACATTTCACTCAAAACCACAGATATCAACCTCATGGTGACAATAGAGGAAAGGTCAGGGGGTTACTATAGTCCGCAGGATTGATCCTCTGGGGAACAGGAATATCTGTACACCACTACACAGCAATCCATCCAAAGTTCTACTACCAGCATGTCATGTAACATTTGGACAATGCGACTAAAAGAAACTAACAATAATCAGTAGGGAATTGTTTAAGACTAAGAGAAGTAAGAAGGATTATCTCCAGATTTGACAGCTACCTATATGCTGATGTTGTTACCTAAATATCTTCTTAGTCTTTTGTCAAAGTAAACTATGATTCAAGGGCATCAACAAACGCGCCGCTGGCACTGGCTGTGCGTGTAAAGGGCCCCGTTAGAACGAGACCCTTTCGTCCTCCTTGCTGTGTTAATGTCCCTGCCCTCTGTCTGGTGATGAACAGAGCCAGAAGTGATTCATCAGCACCCTGCTCTTTTCACGAAGTGTCCTGTGCCTCGATAAAGGCCGAGCAACCGTGAATGAAAATAGATGCTTTCAGGAATCCTATCTCGTGCTAAAAACTGTCCACTGACGCCATCGCTGCCTGCCTCTGCTCTGCCTTGCTGCCCGTCTATTGCTGCTGTTGAAGATGGAAATGGACTGGCTGGCTGGTTGGCAGGCTGCCTTGTCTGGCTGGCCACGCAGTAATGGATCTGTTTGAATGAATTAAGACAAGGCCTTGGCTTTATAAATATCCACAGATCATGTGTCCGATAATTGTCTTCACTCCAACTAAACAGCGGTCATCTAGGTGGTTCATAATATCTACCATAGGTATTTTTACACCAGCAGAAATTGAACTGGGGCCTATGAAGTGGACTCTTCATATGGAGACTTGAATACACGCACACACACACACACACACACACACACACACACACACCTTTAAGCCTATTGCCATCCCTTACGCCGACATGCCAGGATACTGTTCACACAGTTCTTTTTATTTATATTTAAATGATTAATGTGGGACCGCAGATGACGCCATCTGCTATGATTCATCTTTTCAATTGCTTCGGAAGAATACAAACTGGAAAAAACTATTCAAATCTGAGGGGAGCAAGAACAAAAATAAAGATGAAACAATGATTATTACGATATCTTTAGGGATCTTTGAAGAAAACACAGTTCATGATCGAGAATTAAGTAATTGATCAAATTGATGCCAAAAGTACTGCTTTGATCAAAACTGCATTATTTTCAAATTAAAACAGTGTTATAACTAACATTGACAAAACAGTATTAAATTAATAAGATTTCATCAATCAGGGTTTAAAAGGAAATATCCTTATACCAGTCAAGAATTCAATATTAGCATCTGTTAGATTGCTATGTTTTAAGTTATGGAAATGAGGGATGTTTTCCGCTCATTGATACAGCATAAACAAAAGCCCACATATGCCCACATCTCGAGGATATTTCTGTTTCCCTCATGACTTGTGTAGGTGGCATTTATACTGTACGTGACCTCTTAGACACCCACTTATCTAATGAATAAAATATCATGTTTCACTTCTTGAATTGGAAACAGCTAAACATGCTGCATTAGAGAGAAGTTGTTTACAAAGTTAAAGAATAAACTAAATCCTTGAAAAACAAAGAGCATTTCAGATGCTTGAATGCTAAGTGAGCTGCCCCCTTTCTTTTCAAAGAGCCAGTCACGAAGTGTGTCAATGCAGTCGGCTCCAACGACAGCTCGAAGACTGCGCCCAGCTCTTGCTACATCATTGAATTAAGAGCTTGCTTCAATGCTCCAACTCTGAGAATGCACCTAGCCCCAGTTAAACCAGTAGCGGAGAGCATGTGCGCCCCTGCTATAACTGCAGATCCTACTCCAGTAAAGCACTCAGTCACCTGCTCCATTGATCCTCCTACTGCACTTTCAAACTCTCCCGGAGCTCTCACGGCACACTCACTTCCAGCTCCAGCCCATATGTGCCCAGACGTTTAGCCCCCAGCTATGCATTCGCATTTAGATGAGCTCTGCACCCAGCACTACCACGACTGCTAGTCATTTCCTATGCCAAGTCCTTCCTCGATTTGTCAACCCGCTCTGGAACTCGCCAACAAATTGCTGTTCTTGATTGATTAAAGTGGGAGCTGCAATCACTGGAGCACTGTTCCAAAACACAGTAGGCTTTGCTGTAACACTGCAGGCACAGCATGTGTGTTTCTTATCCCCAATATATAGTACAGAAGAAAAAACCTTTCAGACAACAAAACCAACTAAGTTGACTTGACTTGTAAAGCCCAGTGGACCTACCTAAAGCAGGAGGTCGGAGCTGTGGAACCCAAAAAGGACAAACCATGAAACAGCGATGATCATGCTGTAGCTACCACCCCTGTTGTAGATCAAAGAACTATCTCCAGTCGAACAATCCTTTCCTCCCTACAACAAGTGCTCCATCATAATCAATGCCAGACCACTCCTGCCAAGCAACAGAGGGAACCCCATACAGTCTTATCTGAACAGCACAATCCCATCCAATCTGCAATGTGACGAGCGTAGCGCGCTACGGCGGGTGACATGCCGGTATTGAGTGATGTATACAGTGAGAAAATTGGGTTTTTGACTTCAGATTAAATGAATGCCGGTCAAAGTCATCTGTGACTGATGATGTTATTAAAACAAAGTACACGAGCACAAATCTTCAACCAAACGTTATTCTCTGCAATACCTTTGTTTGAAGGTAAAACATGTCATTTATAAACGACTTCGACAGGTTGCCAGGATTTATTTTTAAGTTTGATTAACTATGACTTTATAATGACTAAAACACACCCGTCTGTCTCGGACGAATAGAGTCTTTAAAACCGACTCTGAAAGAAAACCGAGTGTCTTTTAGACTACGACAAAGGCCCCATATCCCGAGGTGTGTGGGGCCATCAATGAGGCCTCTCTAAAAATCTATGAATAATAAATATTACTAACCTGCCATTAATCTTTAAGCAGCCGCTGTGTACAAAGAATATGTTGAATATTGAGTTTCAAACACTCGATGAAGCACCGTGTTAATAGTGGTGTCATTCATGGACTGTACTTACAAAGTTCTGCCACAGTATAGAGAAGAAAAAGAGACAGTAAATGTTTTCATTAATTATATACAAACTAAAATAAACAAACTAAAATAATTAAAGAGTTCAATTAAGCCTCACTGTGGAGAACTAGATTACCTTGTTGGGCTACAGTACAAGGGGACCTGTTGGTACAAAGTGTACCCTTGCACCTCTTTCATTTATGCACCGGCATGATAGGTAGCTTGAAGCACTAGGATATAACCTCACATTACAATCCACGGGGCGATCTGTCTTTCATAAAGGGGTGGTGTCTTTAAACTGGCTAGAGGACGAGGACTTCCTATGAAATAAATGCCCTTTGGAAAATGTCATGAGGAAGGAGCCTTAGGGGCCTTCACCAGTCTGAGTTAGTGAAATAAAAAGGCCAATATACTTGAGCAGAGATTACATTGCAAAATCCTCAATGATTGGCCAACATGTCTCATATTTAGAACATGCTACACACATGCGTATGTATGTATGTGTATGGCACTGATCCATTATGAAGCCTTTTTGCTGCACTGAGCCAACTTAATTTTCCATCTCTTAAAAACAAAGAGTCAGTGCTCAGTAGATCATCAATGCAGCCCATACACTTAAGACAACTATGTATTTACCAGCTGTGAAAAATGTATGCATATCAGTGAATTGCTAAGGTTCAACCCTTGGCCATCTTGTATATGGGCTCCATTTCCTTACATAATTGTTTTTAAAAGACTGCTAAACTCATTGACTGGTGTGCTACTAATCCTTGCCCACCGTCATTGTACATCTGTGCGAGCACATGGGCATGTGCATATGCCTGTGTCTTTGTGTGTGTGGGCGAGTGCAGGGCATCCTACTTAGCATTATTCTTTATGTGTGACGGTAAGTGCAGTTTAGAGCTATGGTAATGTCGTTGCATTAAAATCATTGTATACTACTAAAAGTGAGGCAAAGCTTAACAGTCATAAAAGTGCAATTTTAAGTTTTAGTTCTTTATGTTAGAATTCAGCCTGCAGACTCAGCAGAGCATTAAAAAAAAAAAAGCTGAGAGGAACAAAGTGCTGCAGACCTGCTCTGAGTTCAGCACCATGGACAGCTCTGTGTTAAAAGCAGAGGGATCAACATGTCCTTGCACATCACACAGCTTCTATGGAAAAGGGGGGTGATTGTCACCACCAAGCTGTGCCCAGTGTGCAGAGACTGGGCCAGATGAGATGCTTAATTGGTTGCGTGGTGAACTGTAAACACGCAGCTTGTGGAGAACCAGTCCTGGCTCTACCTGATCTCATTTGTTTACCATTTGAATGCACTGTGCCAGAAATGTTAAACAAATTAGAAGCAGTTGGTCTAAACTCACACAGGTTGGGCTCATTTGCAACACTACTCATCATAAATGTGTGAGAATATGAGGTTGTGTCTTTCATCAGGCAGTTTTACCACTCACAGCGTCACTGTTTAGGACAAAAGGGCAATGCTATAAGTGTGCTTGTTCAGGTGGGAGAATGACAAGCCACATAAATAACCATGTCACTGTGTGAATGCCAAGGAAGGAAGTGTGGCATGACCGGCTCCTTTGAAACAAACACATTCCATCACATTACCTCCCTTAAAAACACATCACTCATTCATTAGTGTTGTCTAGTCGTTTGCAAGATCCATTTTTGACTGATTAATTCAAAACACGGCCATTTTCTCCTTAATCGTTTCCCTACACGATTTTTTACCGCATTCT
This sequence comes from Cottoperca gobio, assembly GCF_900634415.1. Classification (NCBI taxonomy): domain Eukaryota; kingdom Metazoa; phylum Chordata; class Actinopteri; order Perciformes; family Bovichtidae; genus Cottoperca; species Cottoperca gobio. The sequence continues at coordinate 16,582,432 of NC_041366.1, read as the reverse complement.
GTGCATTTTTGCACACAGGCCCGTCGCCTTATACCGCCGCCTAAAATGAAATGTTTACAACCGGGATGGTGCAATGGCACTGTCACATTATGTCCAGGTACTGTCACCCCTTACAAGGGAATATATCGCAATGAGGACCCGACACTGTGATGTTCATGTGAAACAATCAGAAAAGGTGCGCCTGTGTGTGTTGACATTCACCATCCTTTTTCCAAGGACATCTCACTGATACACCTTTGTAGCCCTAATGCGTCCCTCTCTATTATAATAAAAATGCCGCAATGAAACACACACACTCGCCGAGCACATTTTGTCAGTGAAGCCTCCAGCCAGCGGAAGCCTGATTGCCTAAATACAGAGGTAGATTAGCGTATGCGCTTCGGGGCAGGCTGTGCGTGTGCCGATGACAGAGCGTCATGTGTGAAAGTGTATAGCTTGCAGACCCCCGGGTTACAGGAGGGGTGGATGAAAAAAAAAGAGGGAGGATGAGCAGGTGTTTTTTCCAGCCCTTACCTAAAATCGCTATATGGATGAATGATCCAGTATCCGGCCGTTTGAACCCTCTCTTGTTCTTTCTCCACGGCTTTCTGACTGCCGAACATACGCAAGGAGAACTTATTCACTCCGGGCTGCATCATGGCCCCAAATTGCCTCTGCATAAAACCATGTTGCCTGTCCTCCGCGTCCAGATCGTCAAAACCGACCATGGCCTCTTCCCGCTCCCCCTTGAAGCCCACTGAGTTGCCGTGGTCCTTCGTGTTCTGGCTTCCCGTGTTATTTTTCTGTATCGAGTCTTGCCTCTGAAAAACATTATTCCCATCCGCCTTCTCCTCCTTGTTGCTGGAGAACGAATTCGATTTCTCTTCCATGGTGCTTTTAGTTTTCCCGTTGTTCTTTTTGGCAAAGCGTTCCGTCTCCTGCTCGGGAGGGCTGCGCGCAAAGCTCGAGAGGACCCGCCGTGAGCTCTCCTGGGTTTTTGTGTTTTTTTTATTATGTCCTTCAAACTGTTCAGCTCCTCTGCCTTCAGTGCGAGTGCTGCAAACTGAGACAGAGTGCCCGAGAACCCTGTGGATCAGGTTTCTTGGGTTACCGCCATCTACCGACGGCCCCGGCTTCTACCGTACAAAGCCTTTTGCTTCTGTCTCACTTCGCACGGCACTGCGGTTTAACTGGCACATGCCCCTGCACCTTATTTACATAATGTGGCTCATGATAGCCCCCTCTGTCACCTCTCCCCTCCTCTGCCACCAGTATCCCATATGGTCACAGGAAGCTGGTATTATAAGAGCAGAGATAATTCAATTAAGTTAATGATGACCTGTTTTTGTTTTTGTTTTTGTTGTTGTTTGTTTTTGGGTTTTTTTTTTTTATTTGTATCAATTGACACAGCATGTATGCCTCCTGTAGCTCGGCTGGCTCCAGGTTTGTTTCCTGCTGAGGAGTGATAATGGAAGACACCATGGTGAAACAGATTGTGATGTTGGTGTGATCATAGTTTGAGACACTGGTCATATGAGAAAACTAGTTGAACATCTTGTGGAAATCACACCTTTTAAGGTGTTGCAGATATGTTCCAACATTTAGAGTGTGAGTGCACTGAATGCACAGCACTGTCTATAGTTGCAAGATAGAAGCACTTGTTTGCATATAAGTAACCTAAGCGGCAGTATGCATTGCAAGTAGATAATATGCTCCAAATGAAATCATTTATCTACAAACTTAAGTCAAAGTTATGTCAGCTTTTTCTGACTAAAGTGATATATATTTAAAGATCCTTTGCTTAATACCACACCGTCAAAATACTCCATTACAAGTAAAAGTCCACAATAAGGTACTTAAAGTACTAAAAGTAAAAGTATTCACTGCAGAAAAGTGGCCCCTATGTCTGTTATACTACCCAACTATCCTACCAGTAGCCCAAACGTCAAAAATATTTCAAATTAATTATCAGCAACCTTCACATTTCAGCGGCAGGAACTATTAAAGTTTCCAATTAAAAAAAAAAGTCCAAACCATTTTCTGTCAATGATCTAATTGATAAATCACCTAATTGTTTCAGCTCTACTTGTACATACTGTTGGGTAGTTTAAGTTATGGCAAAGCATCATGTTTTATAAGCACTCTGTGTTTTTATATAATAAAAAAACATTTGTTTGTAAAGCTGTCAGACAAATGTAATAAATATTTCCCTCTGAATTGTAGTAGAGTACTTCAAATATGTACTTAAACAAAGTTCTTGAGTAAATGTACTTTCTTATTCCACTTATGTTGAAAACAAGCCAGAATGGGAAAAGAGACGCAGACAGAATAAGATTAATCAGCAGGAGATGGAATATTTATTACAAAACAAAGAGGGAGTATGAGGAGCAGCAACATAGTACGTACATAAAATAACTGTAGAAATCAATTAGTTAGTCAATATAAATTAATCAGCAACTATTTTGATAATTGATTGGTTTTCTGAAGTACTCTCTTAAGCTCCAGCTTCTCCCACATGATTTCTTCTCTCATTGTCAATTAAATAGTTTTTTTAAATTATATATTTCTTTATAATTTGATGATTGTAAATGCATGAGTAAACACTTGAGTATGTATTAAGTACAATTTGAGGTACTTGAATTTCTATTTAATACCACTTAAATGTGGCCTACTCCTACTGCACGATATATTGTCCTTTTACTGCACTACATATATTTACCAGCATTAGTTACTTGTTACTTTTCACATTAAGGTTTTTTTATACAAAACATTTGTAAAATACATTGTTACAAATACAACTACCCAACAGTATGTAAATAAACTCCATCTTGACAAACTAAAATAACAAAATACTGCATTAGAAATAATAATCCAATAATAAAATTCAGCACTCACAAGGGGTATTTCTCTGCACGAGTATTTTTAAAGTAATACTTAAAGTACTTTTACTAGAAGATTTCAAATGCAGCATTTTTACAGGTAATGGAGTATTTATCCAATGAGTAAAAGTAACTTAAGTAAAGAGTTTGAATACTTTTTCAACCACTGTATATTTTATTGTGAATTAAAACCTTCGTTAACATTGTAGAAACTCTTCCTAGAACCGTCAAAGCGCACCATTCAGTAGGACTGAGACTCTCTCCACAATGTGGCATTACATCCCCAAACTGAACCCACACGCTCGGGCTCCTCGCGGCCACACAGAACCACAGCTGTGTCCATCACCAGAGAGGACATTAGCTCAGATATGTTGCATGTTTGGTGGTGGATTATGACGTAACGATACAAATGTTATCGTAATTGAAACAGACATCTCTTGATTTCTTTGTGCGTTTCTTCTCTCAGCTGGGTTTGTGTTAGGTTGGATTAGTTGGCATGCTAACTGTTTCCCCTACACAACGCTTGTGTAACTTCAGTTACAAAGTTCATGGGGCAGGGAGGGGGTACTTACAGAGAAGAAAAATGTTGCATAAGATTTATGGCTTAAAGTAATACTGATATTGAACAACGTGCAAATCCCAGATGGCTCATTCACATGTCAGGCAATAAATACAATACAAGATGAATAAATTTACTGTGCATCAGATGGACTCATGTAGGATAAAGCTTTCATTTTAGTTTTGGACACAAATCTCATCCCTGAGTCCACGTGTTGTCGTGCAGCTGAATCTGCAGGATATCTCCTCCAATAAAGCGATGAAAGATTTCCACCCTTAATGTACATTAAACAGTTGCATATGCTTTAAGATGATCGCAGTAGGATTTACTCCTGTCCTATATTTTAGCACAGAATATCCAGATGGTCAGCCACATATCCTGCGAGATAAAATGTGCTCCTGATTCCTTATGATGGTCCCACTGGCCCTGCTGAAATTGCAGTGTGTCTCTAAGATTACAGCCAGTCATATCTGCTTACAGTCAATACCAGTCAGGACATGAAACATTACATACCCCCCCCCCCCCGCTCTGCCAGCCATTGCTTATGCCACAAATAGTATCAGCCAGCTCCAGGATGGCAGCATCGTGTTACAATGCCCCCCTTGGCCACTTTTCATTTTCTGCAAGTCATTCAATGTATAGTGAGTTTCTCCTTCGGCTTTGTTTCTGCTCGCAATATTTTGAGGCAACATTTAGAGCAATGCGCACAACAAAATAGGGGAGAAGTTACCATAATAAGTATACTTGAATACATCAGCTGTAGTGCCGATAGTAAAAGTTGTAAATCACCTATAATGTCACTAAAACATCCAAGAGACAAAGCTCAATAACTGACATAAATTAGAAATACAAATCTTCCACCTCCTGGGCCAGACATGACTACTAATTCACTTGTCCTCTTTGGACTCTTGTCCCATGACTGACTGCTTTAATTAAACCATGATTGGGGCTGGTAAGATGGTAGTGTTGTAATAGGATTGCAAGCTTTGGTTCAGAGTATCATGGACCTCGGGGATGACGCTGAGGCATTGGACAGAGACCAGATGAGGCCAAGGTTGACTTAATCAGCAAACTGACTGGTACAAACAAATGAGAGCGTGACGAAACTCAGTCAACAAGAAGATTATGATTTTTTTTTTTTAATGACGGGGTACAGGTTTGTTAACATCAAAACGATCAACCCAATCAACAGAAAAACACACCGCTCCATTGTTGCTCTTCCTCACCAGCGAGCAATTTCACCCATGTGTGAACTCGGCCAATTACATTATGGAAAACGCAAATTCAAAGTTCGATTGAAACATTTGCAGAACAAACAATGTCCTCAACATGGTGTCAGTTGCAACAGGATAGTGGGACTTAATGCATCAATCAAATAAGCGAACCACTTACAATTCAGCGGGGTTAATGTGACAGTTGGCATTACAATATCGTAATTAGATCCACACAGCTGAGCGCTTGTTTAACCTCTACAGATTATGCAGCCACGAGGATACAGCTGCACTTAACCTTTAAGCTGATTTTCATGAATTAATGGTCATCTACTGCTTATCAACACTACATAAGAAAGAGATGTCGTGTGCCTCAAAGCTAATGAGTTCTTGTTGCATTGTCAGTGGCTGAAGTTGAACAGTATAAAGGGGAATACGAAAAGGTTGTCCGGTGCCTGACCCGCACAAAGGCGTTTACTAGATGTATCATACAACTTCTGACTGTTGTTAAATCTGTGCATGTGCAAAAGTTGAGGCCACGTCATGTGGGAAAAACTGGTCATCATCTCAAGATGGTTGTAGAGTTGGCCATGTAAGGATTAAATAATAATGTGCATTGACATATAACACAATTTGAATTAAATGTGGGTTACCTTAAATGACAGTATTAAGCTCCAAGTCAGTCATCTGGCGGCTTTCAGTCTGAATTATACATTTGATATTGACGAGAGAGACATTTACTGTACAAATCAGAAGCTAGAAATGACCAGAAGTGTCTCTGATCGGACTTGAATGCAGCACAAGTAAAAGTGAATTCTCGCTGGTTGTTATGGATTTATGGCGCGGTGTTCATGATAGTGCTGTGCCCTCTCTATTCCACACTACATTCAAATTCTAAACAGGTTTCGAGTGTGTAGTGTATTCACCAAAATCAGTATAAATATGGTCATTATTCCACAGGGAGAATGACCATAGTGGATTCATTTGATTCAATTCATTGGATAATTAGGAAAAGGTGACGTTTGATTGGCAGGGGGCATTCTGAGGTCACAGGTTAATGGATGTCCACTGGGGATTGTCTTGTACGGTGCCGCTTCCTGTTTTTTCCACATTGATTTCTTGTCCCAAAACAGTATACTAAGAAAAGTAGCACACTGTATACTATTGGTGTCGCGGAGTATTGAACTGAGACACAGCAGACGTTGGTAATGCCGCAGTGGGCAGCCTGCCTAACCTGGATGCAACCCAGCTTCTTCAGACAACAGAGTGGCCCAACACCTGATCCTGATTAGCTTGGGAGGACTAATAATTGATGGCTATTACAAGTAAGTCCTATTAAAGCTGACTGAGTACACAGTGCTTCACCCTGGAGTCTGATCCCCTACCTCCACACTGTTGCATGTTCCAAAAACATGATCATTTATATTAGTAATACTAGAGTTTGATCCTCTGACAGAACTCAAACACAACAACATCTTATTGCGTATTGAATTTCAAACATTATGTATGCAGTTACTTTTATAATGGACTCTCCATCCAAGTCTAATTTGCTCAATTCTAACCATATTTTTAGTGTAGTGGCACCAATTGTGTTGGAGCTTTCAGTTACCATTTAATCCAGAAAATGTCATTTATAATTAGTTTTTTTAAAAGCTGACAAAGTTCAGTGGAACACATGCTGCAGGTCCGTTGAAGTGACACGGTTACAGGTACTTTGGCCCGAAGACACATAAGCCTAGACAGTGGATCAGGTGTTGATGCACCATTGACAGCTTTTCACTGCCTAATTCTAGATTTGTGGCATACACAGCGTCCACTCGCTACGCATAGTAATCCCAAAGGATTGGAAAGTATTTTTAGTAATGGATTTACTGGTGGCTGTTGATCCCTTGATGGGTGAAGTCTTTCAAAACTGTCACGGACCACCCACAGGCTGGCTGAGCATTGTACTCACCAGTACGCAAGTGTGTGTGCGTGTGCGTGTGCGTGTGCGTGTGCGTGTGCACGTGTGTGTGCGTGTGCGCGTGCATGTGCGCGTGCATGTGCATGTGTGTAGGCACCTTAGCCGTCTACAGGCCCAACCACAGTGCTTGAATAATAACAGTAAACCCGATTTTCTTTCATTCTAACTTAAGAAAGTTGCCATGTTTCTCTTTCTTCCCTGTTATCTGAAACTCATTGTAATGAAAACCAAACAAGAATACGATTCCTTTGTGTGCTCAGCAATGTTGGTTTGTTG